>NC_092630.1:77086121-77253939 GCF_039555335.1 Amphiura filiformis | reverse complement strand
GAAACTGTCGAGGGTTTCTGTTTCCAATTTCATAGTAGTCACGTCAATGTATTCCTCTTCGGTTGTTACAGTGAACATTGACTGTGATGTTGCAGGAATGTCTTTGCCGGTAGTAACCTTTTCTGTTGGCATAGAGCTTGTCATCTTGTCAGAGACAATGATCTTCTCAGGCGCATCAGTCATCAAGTCACCTGAGCCTAGTTCGTCTGGAGTCGCCAAAGATGTAGAAAGAAGTTCTTCGGGCAAAGGTGTAGTGGTCACTTGAGCTCCATCTGTTACTTCTGTTGTCATCTGTTCTGCAGTTTCTGTCATGTAAACAGTTGCAAATTCTGTCTTGATATCGGAATTTGAGTTGTAATTTCTTCTACGATACTCTCAGGTGTGCCCGATCCTTCTGTATCAATTGTCGTTGGCGTGATGGACGGATATACAGACTTAGTGGTGGCTAAAGGTATATATCCTTCTTCTGTCGTTGTAGCTGTTGCTGACTCTGTTGTGGGTACCTCTGATTTGACAGTTGTATCTTTATCAAATACTTCTGCAGTAGTACCTATCATTTCTGTTCTAACAACCTCCTCTGGTGAAGTTGTAGTCAGAATACCTGACCCAATGTCTTCAGGAGTAACAGATATCATTTTGGTAGGTTGAACTTTGGAGGTTACTAATTCTTCTGTTGGTCCCGCCGTTGTCGCAAATTCTGTTACAATAACTTCGACAATTTCTTCAGTAGTTCCAGAACCTTCTAAATCAGCTGGTGCTTGCGTGATTGAAACTGTCGAGGGTTTCGTTTTCAGTTTCATAGTAGTCACGTCAATACCTGACCCTTCTTCAGTAAATGACGGTGTCGAGGAAACGGTAACATCAATAAAACCTTCCGTTGTAGCCTCTGGTACAACATCAGTCGTGCTTACAATATATTTTGATGTTTGCAAATCTTCAGTATACAATGTAGGTTTCATTGTCTCTGTTAAAACAACCTTTTCAGGAGCAACTGTTGTTATCGCGCCTGAAGCCAAATCTTCGGTAGCTAATGACGTAGCAATTATTTCTTCTGTATAAAATGAAGTTTGTTCTGGTGCTTCAGTAGTAAATGTTCCAGATCCCTCAATATCAACAGGTGCTTGAGTCATCATTTCCGTTGTTTCGAGTTTCAAGTGTTGCTCCTTCAGTTTCCATTACTTCAGTCACAATTTCGAATATTCCTGACCCTTCTTCAGTAACTGACGGTGTCGGGGAAACGGTAACATCAATAAAACCTTCTTCCGTCGTAGCCTCTGTTACAACATCAGTCGTGCGCAGAATGGATTTTGATGTTTGTAAGTCTTCAGTATACAATGTAGGTTTCATAGTCTCTGTTATAACAACCTTTTCAGGTGCAACTGTTGTTATCGCGCCTGAACCCAAATCGTCAGTAGCTAATGACGTAGCAATTATTTCTTCTGTATAAAATGAAGTTTGTTCCGGTGCTTCAGTGGTAAATGTTCCAGATACTTCAATATCAACAGGCGCTTGAGTCATCATTTCCGTTGCTTCGGTTTTAAGTGTTGTTCCTTCAGTTTTCATTACTTCCGTCACAATTTCGACTATTCCTGACCCTTCTTCAGTAACTGACGGTGTCAGGGAAACGGTAACATCAATAAAACCTTCGTCCGTCGTAGCCTCTGTTACAACAGCAGTCGTGAGCAGAATGGATTTTGATGTTTGTAAGTCTTCAGTATACAGTGTAGGTTTCATAGTCTCTGTTATAACAACTTTTTCAGGTGCAACTGTTGTTATCGCGCCTGAACCCAAATCTTCAGTAGCTAATGACGTAGCAATTATTTCTTCTGTATAAAATGAAGTTTGTTCCGGTGCTTCAGTGATAAATGTTCCAGATACTTCAATATCAACAGGCGCTTGAGTCATCATTTCCGTTGCTTCGGTTTCAAGTGTTGTTACTTCAGTTTTCATTACTTCCGTCACAATTTCGACTATTCCTGACCCTTCTTCAGTAACTGACGGTGTCGGGGAAACGGTAACATCAATAAAACCTTCTTCCGTCGTAGCCTCTGTTACAACAGCAGTCGTGAGCAGAATGGATTTTGTTGTTTGTAAGTCTTCAGTATATAGTGTAGGTTTCATAGTCTCTGTTATAACAACTTTTTCAGGTGCAACTGTTGTTATCGCGCCTGAACCCAAATCTTCGGTAGCTAATGACGTATCAATTATTTCTTCTGTATAAAATGAAGTTTGTTCTGGTGCTTCAGTAGTAAATGTTCCAGATCCCTCAAAATCAACAGGCGCTTGAGTCATCATTTCCGTTGCTTCGGTTTCAAGTGTTGTTCTATTTTCAGATTCCATTACTTCAGTCACAATTTCGACAATTCCTGACCCTTCTTCAGTAACTGACGGTGTCGGGGAAGCGGTAACATCAATAAAACCTTCTTCCGTCGTAGCCTCTGTTACAACATCCGTCGTGCGCAGAATGGATTTTGATGTTTGTAAGTCTTCAGTATACAATGTAGGTGTCATAGTCTCTGTTATAACAACCTTTTCAGGTGCAACTGTTGTTATCGCGCCTGAACCCAAATCTTCAGTAGCTAATGACGTAACAATTATTTCTTCTGTATAAAATGAAGTTTGTTCCGGTGCTTCAGTGGTAAATGTTCCAGATACTTCAATATCAACAGGCGCTTGAGTCATAATTTCCGTTGCTTCGGTTTCAAGTGTTGTTCCTTCAGTTTTCATTACTTCCGTCACAATTTCGACTATTCCTGACCCTTCTTCAGTAACTGACGGTGTCGGGGAAACGGTAACATCAATAAAACCTTCTTCCGTCGTAGCCTCTGTTACAACAGCAGTCGTGAGCAGAATGGATTTTGATGTTTGTAAGTCTTCAGTATACAGTGTAGGTTTCATAGTCTCTGTTATAACAACTTTTTTATGTGTTATTGTTGTTATCGCGCCTGAACCCAAATCTTCGGTAGCTAATGACGTATCAATTATTTCTTCTGTATAAAATGAAGTTTGTTCTGGTGCTTCAGTAGTAAATGTTCCAGATCCCTCAAAATCAACAGGCGCTTGAGTCATCATTTCCGTTGCTTCGGTTTCAAGTGTTGTTCTATTTTCAGATTCCATTACTTCAGTCACAATTTCGACTATTCCTGACCCTTCTTCAGTAACTGACGGTGTCGGGGAAGCGGTAACATCAATAAAACCTTCTTCTGTCGTAGCCTCTGTTACAACATCAGTCGTGCGCAGAATGGATTTTGATGTTTGTAAGTCTTCAGTATACAATGTAGGTGTCATAGTATCTGTTATAACAACCTTTTCAGGTGCAACTGTTGTTATCGCGCCTGAACCCAAATCTTCGCTTGCTAATGACGTAGCTATTATTTCTTCTGTATAAAATGAAGTTTGTTCTGGTGCTTCAGTAGTAAATGTTCCAGATACTTCAATATCAACAGGCGCTTGAGTCATATTTCCGTTGCTTCGGTTTCAAGTGTTGTTCCTTCAGTTTTCATTACTTCCGTCACAATTTCGACTATTCCTGACCCTTCTTCAGTAACTGACGGTGTCGGGGAAGCGGTAACATCAATAAAACCTTCTTCCGTCGTAGCCTCTGTTACAACATAAGTCGTGCGCAGAATGGATTTTGATGTTAGTAAGTCTTCAGTATACAATGTAGGTTTCATAGTCTCTGTTATAACAACTTTTTCAGGTGCAACTGTTGTTATCGCGCCTGAACCCAAATCTTCGGTAGCTAATGACGTATCAATTATTTCTTCTGTATAAAATGAAGTTTGTTCTGGTGCTTCAGTAGTAAATGTTCCAGATCCCTCAAAATCAACAGGCGCTTGAGTCATAATTTCCGTTGCTTCGGTTTCAAGTGTTGTTCTATTTTCAGATTCCATTACTTCAGTCACAATTTCGACAATTCCTGACCCTTCTTCAGTAACTGACGGTGTCGGGGAAGCGGTAACATCAATAAAACCTTCTTCTGTCGTAGCCTCTGTTACAACATCAGTCGTGAGCAGAATGGATTTTGATGTTTGTAAGTCTTCAGTATACAGTGTAGGTGTCATAGTCTCTGTTATAACAACCTTTTCAGGTGCAACTGTTGTTATCGCGCCTGAACCCAAATCTTCGCTTGCTAATGACGTAGCTATTATTTCTTCTGTATAAAATGAAGTTTGTTCTGGTGCTTCAGTAGTAAATGTTCCAGATACTTCAATATCAACAGGCGCTTGAGTCATAATTTCCGTTGCTTCGGTTTCAAGTGTTGTTCCTTCAGTTTTCATTACTTCCGTCACAATTTCGACTATTCCTGACCCTTCTTCAGTAACTGACGGTGTCGGGGAAGCGGTAACATCAATAAAACCTTCTTCCGTCGTAGCCTCTGTTACAACATAAGTCGTGCGCAGAATGGATTTTGATGTTAGTAAGTCTTCAGTATACAATGTAGGTTTCATAGTCTCTGTTATAACAACCTTTTCAGGTGCAACTGTTGTTATCGCGCCTGAACCCACATCTTCGGTAGCTAATGACGTAGCTATTATTTCTTCTGTATAAAATGAAGTTTGTTCTGGTGCTTCAGTAGTTAATGTTCCAGATACTTCAATATCAACAGGCGCTTGAGTCATAATTTCCGTTGCTTCGGTTTCAAGTGTTGTTCCTTCAGTTTGCATTATTTCCGTCACAATTTCGACTATTCCTGACCCTTCTTCAGTAACTGACGGTGTCGGAGAAGCGGTAACGTCATTAAAACCTTCTTCAGTCGTAGCCTCTGTTACAACATCAGTCGTGCGCAGAATGGATTTTGATGTTTGTAAGTCTTCAGTATACAATGTAGGTTTCATAGTCTCTGTTATAACAACCTTTTCAGGTGCAACTGTTGTTATCGCGCCTGAACCCAAATCTTCGGTAGCTAATGACGTAGCTATTATTTCTTCTGTATAAAATGAAGTTTGTTCTGGTGCTTCAGTAGTAAATGTTCCAGATCCCTCAATATCAACAGGCGCTTGAGTCATCATTTCCGTTGCTTCGGTTTCAAGTGTTGTTCCTTCAGTTTTCATAACTTCCGTCACTATTTCGACAATTCCTGACCCTTCTTCAGTAACTGACGGTGTCGGGGAAGCGGTAACATCAATAAAACCTTCTTCTGTCGTAGCCTCTGTTACAACATCAGTCGTGCGTAGAATGGATTTTGATGTTAGTAAGTCTTCAGTATACAATGTAGGTGTCATAGTCTCTGTTATAACAACCTTTTCAGGTGCAACTGTTGTTATCGCGCCTGAACCCAAATCTTCGGTAGCTAATGACGTAGCTATTATTTCTTCTGTATAAAATGAAGTTTGTTCCGGTGCTTCAGTGGTAAATGTTCCAGATACTTCAATATCAACAGGCGCTTGAGTCATAATTTCCGTTGCTTCGGTTTCAAGTGTTATTCCTTCAGTTTTCATTACTTCCGTCACTATTTCGACTATTCCTGACCCTTCTTCAGTAACTGACGGTGTCGGGGAAGCGGTAACATCAATAAAACCTTCTTCAGTCGTAGCCTCTGTTACAACAACAGTCGTGAGCAGAATGGATTTTGATGTTTGTAAGTCTTCAGTATACAATGTAGGTGTCATAGTCTCTGTTATAACAACCTTTTCAGGTGCAACTGTTGTTATCGCGCCTGAACCCAAATCTTCGGTTGCTAATGACGTATCAATTATTTCTTCTGTATAAAATGAAGTTTGTTCTGGTGCTTCAGTAGTAAATGTTCCAGATACTTCAATATCAACAGGCGCTTGAGTCATAATTTCCGTTGCTTCGGTTTCAAGTGTTGTTCCTTCAGTTTTCATTACTTCCGTCACAATTTCGACTATTCCTGACCCTTCTTCAGTACCTGACGGTGTCGGGGAAGCGGTAACGGCAATAAAACCTTCTTCAGTCGTAGCCTCTGTTACAACATCAGTCGTTCGCAGAATGGATTTTGATGTTTGTAAGTCTTCAGTATACAATGTAGGTTTCATAGTCTCTGTTATAACAACCTTTTCAGGTGCAACTGTTGTTAGCACCTGAACACAAATCTTCGGTAGCTAATGACGTAGCAATTATTTCTTCTGTATAAAATGAAGTTTGTTCTGATGCTTCAGTAGTAAATGTTCCAGATACTTCAATATCAACAGGCGCTTGAGTCATCATTTCCGTTGCTTCGGTTTCAAGTGTTGTTCCTTCAGTTTTCATTACTTCCGTCACAATTTCGACTCTCCCTGACCCTTCTTCAGTAACTGACGGTGTCGGGGAAGCGGTAACGTCAATAAAACCTTCTTCAGTCGTAGCTTCTGTTACAACATCAGTCGTGCGCAGAATGGATGTTGCTGTTTGTAAGTCTTCAGTATACAATGTAGGTTTCATAGTCTCTGTTATAACAACCTTTTCAGGTGCAACTGTTGTTATCTCCCCTGAACCCAAATCTTCGGTAGCTAATGACGTAGCAATTATTTCTTCTGTATAAAATGAAGTTTGTTCCGGTGCTTCAGTTTTAAATGTTCCAGATACTTCAATATCAACAGGCGCTTGAGTCATCATTTCCGTTGCTTCGGTTTCAAGTGTTGTTCCTTCAGTTTCCATTACTTCCGTCACAATTTCGAATATTCCTGACCCTTCTTCAGTAACTGACGGTGTCGGGGAAGCGGTAACATCAATAAAACTTTCCGTCGTAGCCTCTGTTACAACAGCAGTTGTGCGCAGGATGGATTTTGATGTTTGTAAGTCTTCAGTATACAATGTAGGTTTTATGGTTTCTGTTATAACATCTTTTTCGGGTGCAACTGTTATTATCGCGCCTGAACCCAAATCTTGGGTTGCTAATGACGTAGATATTATTTCTTCTGTATAAAATGAAGTTTGTTCTGGTGCTTCAGTAGTTAATTTTTCAGATACTTCAATATCAACAGGTGGTTGAGTCATCATCTCTGTTGCTTCCTCTGTTGCCATTTTATCGGTCATGATTGTTTCTGTAAGACTCTCTACAGTATGTTCCTGTCCAGAGGTAACACCGGCATTGGTCACCAGTGGTGTCGTTTCGGAAAGAAACACAGGCTCTGTAATTCCATCTCCTGAGGTGATTATTGCACCGGTGGTTCCATCTACAGAAAATGCATCTGTAACAAGAACAGGAGTTGTGCCTTCTTTTATGATTCCGGAGGAGATGTAGGCTGGGATAATTTGTCAGTGGTTACCGAAGTTGCTGTCGTTTTATGTGGAAACTCGAGTTCACTGGTAACATCCCTTGACATGCTTGATGGTGTTGTTGATGGCTGCGTTTGTAGCTCGGAAGTAAGAGTAATAAAGGTTGTTGCAAACCCTGGCTCAGACGTTTCGCCAGAAAATGTATCGGTTACACCAATTGTTGTAAGCTCCGTCATTTCTGTAAGCCTTTGTGTCAGTGGTTCTAATGTAGGTGATGTATCAATTTTGGACAAGGTAGTTCTCTGATCTGTTGGTATTGTGTCCGTGTCCGTTTGAAAAGGAACTTTCGTTGCTGTAACATAAGATTCGGTAGTGTGGTGACCTGAAAAGGCATCCGTTTCCTCCATTTCGGTTGTCGAAGGTATTTGTGTTGTTTTAACTGAGGACTCTTTAACGGTTTCCATTGTCTCAGTGGTTGCTAGAAATGTTTCAGACGTCTTGGGCACGTCTGGCGCCTTCGTGGTTTCGATTGATATTGTACTGGACACCAACACATCTGGTTCGAGTGTTTGATTTGCAGATAAACCACTAGTTTCTGAAGTAACAGAGTTTGTAGGAATGGAAGTCGTTTCTAAAATCAAACCGTCTGGTGTTGAAGTTTCTTCAAGTGTCGTTGTCAAAATACACCTCTCTCTGTAGTTGTGCTTTTAGTTAAAATGCTAGTTTCTGAAGTTTTGTCTCCTGATGAAAGGGGCAGTTGTGTCGTGACTTCTTTGAAAAACATAGTAGTCGAAGTCTCTCTACTTGTTCCTAGATCTACATCAGTCATAATTTCTTCTGTCGAAAATGGCGTAGGTGAGGCAGTATCAGTTTTCTCAATGTCCACGGGTGGTAATGTCACAGGCGTTGTCTTCATTTGTTCTGTTAGATCCGACAGCATCGTGGTAGGTTTTGGGAACAGTTTCTGTGTTGTGGGTTTTTCAGAAGCGGTTAGAGTCAAAGCAGGGAGTGCTGTAAATGTGGTAGTTTCCGGTTTTGTAGCTGATTCGGTGGTCGTTGCAATTGCACTAGGAGTTGTTGTTTGAATATCGGGTGACGAGGTTCTTTCTATGGTAACTGTCGCTTTTATTTCCGGAGAAGAAATTGGTGTCACTGTTTCGCTACTTTTTTGACTAGTTGCATCCTTTGGTTCTGTTATAAATTTTGGTTCATTTGTAGCACTTGAAAGTTCAGGCGTAGTTGACATTACCGTACTACTAGTTCGTTCATGAGATGTAATCTCCGTTGTTAAATGAATAGTTCTAGTTGGTTCGGTTTTAACAGATTCTGTACTAGCTGTCGAAGACAGTGAAATTGCACTTGTTGTTTCTAAAGGTTCTACCGTTGTTGAAACATCAGCAACGGTTGTGTCTAACTCATCCCCTGTAAAAGGAGTTGTTCTAATACTAGCTGACGTGGTTTCTTGTACTGATTCTGTTATTCTACTAGTTTCTATACTGGGTGATATACTAGTTGTACCAGACTCATCTGGTAATACACTAAGTGTTACAGTGGGTGACACAGCACCCTTTGTTCTTGGCGACACAGCGCCTGTTTTGGAACCTATACTTTCTTCTGTTACAACAGAAGTCCTTGGTTCTAAAGTAGTAACAAATAGTGTTGTTTGAACATTATCCACAGGTTCTGTTCTTTCTAATTTACCAGTAGTTGTTTCTGTAAACACTGTTGTTATGTCACTGGGCTTTTGCGTCATTATATCTGATGTTTCAGGTTCAACAATTGGTCCAGTGGAAGTATGGGGTTCCGGCGATTTTGCAGGGATTCCCTCTAGTTGAGTTGTTGATAGTGGTGGTGACGTTGTGGTACTCAAAATTTTTTCGGGTAATTTTCTAGTTGTAATTTGTTCTGTGGTAGTTTCAACTAGTGTTTCTGTTGTATGCTTCACAGTAGTAGCCTTTGGCGTAGTTGTAATGAATGGGGTAGTAGTTTGCCGGATTGGCTCTGTAGTTGGAGGCTGCGGTACAGTCTGTGCACGTGACTGTGGAGTTTGTGACGGAGCAACTGTAGTGGTGGCTTTGGTGAGATGTGGAGTAGGAGTACTGGGAGCTTTTGTTGGTTTCGTTCTTGTGACGATTACTGCAAAAAAGGAAAGAGACAAATGGTAAATATAGATCAAATTAAGCGTAGTATCATTGTATGTTATATGTGCCTATCACATCATCATGTATATAGTTATAATATTTGTACCTTAACTTGTATTTTACTTTGTACCCCAGCTTTGCACATTGTAATATTATGTTTGCTTCACGTACTGATTTTTAAAAATGCTTATATTTAATTGCTTTCTATTTTATCGTGTTGTACATGTTGTAGTTGTACTTAAATTATATTTTGTTTATATCAAGTTGTATCATGTGTAAGTTTAAGTTAAATTTGGTAGTTTTATGTATTTTATTCAGTTGATTTGCATGTTTTCTTTGTAAAGCGCCTAGAGGCTTTTTTGTATTCCCTTGTTTGGTTACAGAGAAAATATAGCACCGATATTAATTCATCAAGACTAATGTGTCATCAGCAAAGTTTCATCACTACATCATCGAAGTCTTCCAGAGTAAAACCCGTGTTTGTTACCTGTTATGTACGCAACAATTATTAATTTACATTCATAAATATTTATTCACTGTATTTTTAGCATACCTTCCTGTCTGCACTCTCCTGGGTACAGCAACCTTAAGGTGTCGTCTCCCCGTGCACAGGAGAGGAAAGACATGAAGCATCTATTGAGATAAGTCTTGAAGTCTGTGCCGCAAACGGGTGCGTATGTGGCCTCGCATTCATGTCGCATTGACTTTCGCATCTTGCATTTTCTAGATGCTTTCGGAGCACCTGGATGATAAAAGAAATTTGGAGTTAAAGAAAGTAGAAGGTTAAATTTTGGAGAGTCAGTGGACTTCAATAGGGTACATAATAATAATAAGGATATGTTCTAAAATAATTATAATGGTAGATTGGGTTAATAGGATGAACACCATTTATCTGGGTCATCTTGGATCTATACGCCGATATAATTTTCCCGCCAAGCATTTAATATCCGGGGAAAACATATAGCGGGAAGTATATTATGAGAATGTCGATGAAGGCTCTGATAGTCACTACTGCATGTTACGTCAACAAAATCACACTTGTTATGGTTATACTGTCAATATTACAACCGCAAATAAATAAACACAAATGGACTTACCGCCAAATTCACATTCTCCTTTATGAACATAAAAATTAAGACTGGGATCATTATTGATGCAAGCTGCTGATTGCAGTACACCTCTGTTGTAGTAGGTTTTCCCATCTGGTCCGCATACAGGTCTGTATCTTAGGTTGTAATTGGTATTACACATCCGGGAGCCTGTCACAAAGTAAAATCGACATTATATATTACATGACATTCATTATGTGACGTAACCAACCTTACTTTTTTATATTTTATTTAGCGCAAGTCTTGAAGCTGGGCACACGAGGATTGACATGGTCAGGTCCGACGTTATTACAAACTAAACTCTTTGAAAAAATGCTTGTTTGAATAGAACTGAAGCATTTCAGGTTGCTAGTGTTTAACCACAACCTTAATTATTTCTTCATAATTATGATATAACATAATTATGCTATAGATTTGCTATAGGGACACCATGTACGAATTTAACATAATTTCGACGAGTACAGACATTGCCTCAGCTGATTTACCCATTTTTATAGGTACATGAAACATTCTTTTATGAATTCGTATAAACGTTGATATCACTTTAACATGTTTAAAGGAAAGTACTGGATGGAAGCTATTTATTGCGTAGAATATGCATGTATTATCTATGTACCCACTAGCTATACCTGAAATAGTACAGTAGAGTCTATTCCATGTAGACACAAATAGAAAGTATAATCCTATGCACTTTTTTTTAAAAGTCTGCTTGTCAAATATGTAAGAATGACTTTTATACAGTTAGACAACGAAAGCCAAAAGGAAGGATAAATTTACAGTTTAAGTTAAAAATGGAAACGTGTTTATGTTCAAAGAAATACTCAACAATGGGTCTTTTTTTCTCAATTTTATTGTTAGCGAGTTTTCTGTCTTAAGATAATTATACCACCTTGTCTTAAATAGTAAAGTATGCAACCTCCTTATAATCGGAGTATTAATTGTTATGCTGTTCACTCTTGGATACAAAGGTTACACAAGGGTTCTAAATTGTTTTGGGAGAACCCTCACAATTGAACCCTCAAAATGGTTCATCATTGTAACCAAATACATTCTTATAGTTCCTTTTAAGATGCATCAATGGTTTTCCTGGAACCTTTTTCTCTAAGACTAGAGTGCTAAACAATAAAACAAATGTACAAAGAAAACTGACCAAGAGCTACCAAGTTGCCCAACTTACCACTATCAAGACAGAATCTATCATGTGACTTGACTAGTCTTGGGTCTCTCCTGAGACAAGCAGCTGCTTCCAGGTGGCAATAGGTATCATAACTTCTGCCGTCTGTGCCACATACAGGTAATACCACATCTGGACAATCTTTTGGGCATATCTGGTCTATCGCTTTACGAAATAGGAGAAAATTGAAAAAAAAGTCATCATAATGAATCATTATTTATCTCTTAAAATATTCCACATTTTATTTGCCGGGAGGAGTTCTCTCATTTCTCATTTTCATGGCTGCAATGATATGTATTCCTAGGTTATTCACATTTTATTTATAGTCTTAATATAGATTCACTCCCTAAGCCATTTTTGAAAGCCGTATTTACATACTTCCCAAAGTTATTTTCATTATAAAACGAAGTCTGAAGAATAAGTTAATCATGTTTATTTCAATAAAATAAAAGTGACGAAAGTCCACTTTGTCCACGGTTAATTCTATTCTTTTACAGTCTCCCATCAGAAGGGCTTGCTCACATCTAATGCATTAACTTATCTTAAGGGGTAGGATACAGGTTATTTTTAGTTTAGATTCCAGAGGGAGAGTATATGTAAGAGACACTGTCATCTGCAAAAAGTTATCTCTAACTGATATCGTGTAATTTTAATTCTAGCCAAAAATGGTGAAATAAAATGTTACTGAGTATATGATTACCGACTTTCTGTGTTATTTAAAACACCTGTCCATTAAGGATTGAATGTGGTATTATTTTATCATTAACAGAAAATGGACAAAACAGTGATTTTTTGCTAATTTGCCCATTATAAAATGCCCCCAATACGCTTTCCTATTCCTATACTTACGTAATGGGTGTATGGTGACACATCTCCCTTGATAATCTATTGTTAATGTTCTATCTTGTTTTTTACAGGCCACCGTCAGCAATACACAAAAACTGTAGTATGTATTTCCATCTGTACCACAAACTGGTGCATAGTATCTGTCGCAACGTCGGCTGCATGGATCCCGAGCTGAACAATTGGGAGAAAGAGACGCAATTAAAGATAAGTTAAACACTGCCGCTGTTGTTTGATTGCAATATTAAGGAATTTTATGAATTTTTAAATTGTATTAAAATTCAAACGCCATAATTTAAAGAGTGAGAAATAATTCAGATCTATCAATTAGAAAATACGACGATTTCGATCACAAATACACAGAGTGAGGAAGAGACGTGTCTATCCGGAGGAATCTACATTTGTACCACATTTTAGAAAAGCAACTAAGTTTAGCAATAACATATGTAGGTGTGCTCTCACAATAATGCAGCATACGGGTACAAGATCACCGCTTCAACATGCATTCATTTTGAGTTGTATTTACTTACGATTAAACACGAAAGGATCAATAGAGGCGACCATATCTGTGAAGCCAATCCATAGTAAGATTGAAAACAACCACGTTATATCCATTGCACTTTAAATATATCACTAGCCAGGCGGGCCAAAACTCGCGTTCTGATTGGCCGTTAAAATGAGATTTCTCTTGCTAATGCTCCAATAACAAGCTTGCAACCACCCGGCTAGTTTGAGTTCTAATCAAGGCTGACGTTCTGCCTGCGTTGTTGGTTTCGAACCATCCATTCTATGATTTCTGTTGAAGGAATGAGAAAGTATTAAAACAAATGTTAAAGGAAAAATATTTAAAATAACCATACAAATATAGCTGACATGACATTTCGGATTTTTAAATGAGCGAATATGAATTGTTCATGACTGTTATACCATGTATGTGAAATGCCGCCCCCATCAAGTAAACCGCTCACTTCAGGAAAACTCAGAGGAAAACTATTACTAGTAACGAAGTCCAGCTACTAATCATGCTAATAGAGTAAGCTAGAGTAGAGGTTTGAAATTATTCTGAAGAGGTAATATCACGTTCAACTTCTATATTCTTATTTTGAAACAAATTTACATACAAACATAGTTCTTTTTGTAACAGTGTAGCAACATTTTAGCATACTTCTAGCACACTTTGCACTAGAGTCCATCACTCCGGCACAAACACTACAGTGATTTGGTGACCAAACCCACGGTATCAGCCATTATAATAAAATCCACCTGCGTTTTCCAAATTTCGCATTTCAAGATTGTGTGATACCTCTTATTTTGGCAAGTAGGCCTATCACGTACGTGGAATCAAAATAATTCTTGAATTGAAGTACATGTAGACCCTATGATTCGGATATTAACAGAAATTCAAACGGGAAATCCCGGCTGCCTTTAGCAACTTGAGCATCAGGCGAGGCCTACGCTTAATTCAAATTCCTATAGAATGTATTTTCGTCATTGGTAGCATATAGCACGAAGGGTAAGTAACATTCCCATCCAGATTCATCAACGCTTCAATAATACGATACGCATTTTACATTATACGAATTTTATGAGCACTAGTTATCATAAAACTCATGATATGAAGAACTTTCCGATCTAACATATGAAAAGGTTTGACTACAAAAACGATTCTCTTATAAATGCATATACGCACAGTTTCCACCTCTATACACCTGAGCACACAGATATTTCCAAGCACAGCGAGTCTAGCCTCTACGCAGTCTGTTTTATACTACACGGTTGAGTGCATAGCATCATAAGAACTGTGTGAGATCTAATGGAAAATAGGCATCTGTGATTGGTTTTTGTCAAACCCTCAAGTGTTCTCTTCATCCAATCAAATTTTTTTTTTATATATCGAACGAAAGCTAATAATTCCCCCTAAAAACTTTTTTTTTTTTTCATTTGGTCAACAGATAACGCAATTCATGCAAAGCGAGGGTGGTACATCTCTTGAAAACGACATATCACCTATCCCAGCATAACTTTTGATCAAAATGTAGATTTTAAAAGTCAAAACTTCAAGTGTTCCTTACATTATTTTCCAATTTTATGTCATTAAATGAAAGAGCACACTTATATTATCCATATACTACATTGTAGCTTAATTTTAATGGGCACTGGCCAATTCTCTTTAAATTGCAAATCATGTGCAAAAAGTTACCATTTTCGCCTGTTTTGCCATACGGTTGTAAATTCAATGAACTATGACTTTGCTAAAGAGTGCTTATAAATTGATATGTATCCAGTCATAGGTCGCATCTCACGAAAATACGTTCAATCCCGTGAAGATGGTGAAACTTGCAGCAACTACAGTGTTTATCTTCTCTCTCCTTATTCCTGCACTTGTTCCTGGCCCTCGGGCTCCACAACTCCTCCCCTCTCATAGATGTTGGAATACAACCCAATACAATAATATACCTCGGCAAATCCGTAAGTCTAATTCTCTTTTGACAATATACCATATTATTTTGTCAAATGCCCTGGTGAGTGGGCCCTGGTCAACCATGTCAACAGCTAATATTAGTGAACTCGTCATTCGAGCACTTGGTTATAGACGTGAATGAATATTATTTATTCACATTTTTAACTTTATCATCTTTCAGTTCCAATCTTTGAATCTGATTTTAAACAAACGCAAGGTTCCAAGGCATGAGTTTAGATAATAATCAGGTTCAATGATTTATATAAATTACAAATCATTTGTGAGCATGAAAACATCCGTCAAATGGCGGTGTATGCGGAAGAAACGAAGTCAAATGTTATTTGAACATCCAAATTAATACAATTTATGTTCGTGTACGGATACATTATACTTGATTTACTTGTTCAACTATTAGCCCCATCATGTCATAAAATGTGCATTTATATCGCAAATTTTGAAGAAAAAAAATTGATATCAAAAGGACTTTCTTCGTTTTCAGAATGCAGTTCGATATGTATGATGTGCTCTCAGGTTCCACAAAAAATACTGTCCAAACGTTCATATCCCACCCCTTAAAACAGGGACTGGCTAAAATCATTTCTATAGTAAATATCTAGTTATAATATTCTAGTCAATCAAAAACAGCTGAAATAGTGTTCATACAATAGTAAACCATACTTCTTACAGCATGATTTTATTACGTACTCAGAGTTTTACGCCTGAGCGTCGATCATCAGTGAAGTGAATTTTGAACTGCAACTCCAAAACAATATGGTTTGCCCGATGGTATGTACCTGATTTGGAGTTCTTGTTGAAGTTAAGAATTCAGCAGCAATTTTATCTGATGATCGGAAATATGTAAAATACGTAATCCTAATCAAGCATATTTTGTGCAAATTATATAATTATGTTCAACATTTAATTTCCTTCAACATGTTTAAATTTACACATGGTATTTGAAATCTATACGACGTATAGTCCTAAGCTTTCAAGAATTTAAGCAAAGTTGATTTTAGCTCGAAACCGAAATGTTTTTAATTACTCAATTAATTCAGTCAACTATATAGTCTGCTTGTTCTGTGGCGTCACAGCTGGCCAACATGTGCCGATAGTTTAGCCCAATTTTACAAACTGTACATAAATATTATTATAAATTTATGTATTATTATTATTTGCAAAACGATTTCAAGAGACTTATTTTGTAAATACGATAAATAACACGATGCGCTTCAATCTGTTAGTATCTTGATGCGTGCATTTACGTATGACACGCGTTTATCTCGTTTTTGATTCGCATATCCGCACTATAAGTGAATCTAAAAAGTCGTGTGTCAATATTTCTGATTGAAATGATAATGTTTACGCAAATGAAACCAAACCCTATCCAAATCCAGGATTAGATGTTCTGATTCCCATTCATGTGTTTGGTTCAACATGATCTGGATTCACTTCCTTTTTTTGGCTCATTGCTTAGGGCACAATTTCAAAAGGTTTAAAAGTATTAAAGCATCATTTATCGTTATAACATTTGAGTTATTTTTAAACATAAGAGTACAATGACATTGACATCACAATGTTTCTGTATGCAATGTGTACAAACATTACAAACGAACAAACATATTGTCATGGTTCCATTTTAGAATACTCAATAGGTACGCACATTGTTTTAATTAAGTGTGGAAAGAATTATCTAATTTGAAAGTAGCAAAAAAATTAACAAAGTTTTCTTGTCGCTTTTTTGTGTGGTTTTTTAGCAGATGGAAAACTGCAAGCATTGAATAAATTTGTTGCAATTATAACTGCAGTCAGTGAGCCTGGAACACATAAACACACAGGGCATGTGCATCTATTCCATGATGTTTGATTACAGGTCGAACACAGCGTCAATTTGCTAAAATATGATATCATAAAAAAACTAATATTGAATACGGTATTCACTTACCATTTATAACCAAAGTTAAATATAATTTTGCAGTAATACCAGATATTGAAAAAGTGTAACATTGTGATGCTGATGATGACGATGCGACTGAACTCAGAATGAGACAATGCATTACATCTATTGAAGAGCGCAATATTTTCATTGGATAGGTAAAACCTACGAGTATAATTGCAATTCCAGATAAGTAACATGAATGTGTCATACTTTATATAGGTTTCTTTGTGTGGTGGTTTTCATACGAGTATGGTATAGACATGGTAGACCACGAAACTAGTGGCATATGGTTTGGTATGTGATTGGTTAAAAGTTACAAGCCTTTAGTTCTTTGAACCTCGGAAGTGCAATCATATTGATAAATGGGGATAGTACGGTTATTATTTTTAGTTACTATGCTTATTAACGGAGGAAATCGCGCTTATTATTAACACCATAGACCCTATAAATCGGTTATCGGAAATTTTGTGTATCGCATTATTATTGAAAAAATACAAACAAGAAAATCATAAATCACTTGACATAAATGACATAGTCCAATGCGAGCATGACAATTAATGGGAACATTTGTACTCCTATAAGCATGATTATAAGTGGCTATAACAAGAAGTGAAAATAGGAAAGAGAAAACAATTGATAAAAAACATTTTTTGGTTCAAGCAGAGAAGGGGTGGATATTTTGTTGTATTGCATCGCTTTAATAAAATTATATGTCTTTTATATCATGCTTTTCATATTAAAACTTGATTTTATTTGGTTTGAAATTGCTATTACTCTGGTAGAAATTGCAATCATTTTTCATAAAAAGGGTGGTCATTAACTTTCGAAAAGTTCACACCTAAAATTGAGAAAACAATGACCTCAGAGTTAAATTGAGTTAACCGGCTCATTAATACACTCCCTTGTCCTCCGCCACAACCTAAAAGAATCATTAGACCTTAAATACCTAGATTGGTTAAGTCGCCGAAACCCTTCAATATAAATACAGACTACATGAATTTAATAATTTTGCCCTAGGGTTTACAAAGGTTGCTGTCATAGTGAAATTGTGCCGGTTGCCCATCATAATTTTATGCTGGGTGGTTTAAATTAGTATGATCAAAGAAAACTTTTGGTACGATATAAAGGCGTGACTGCCGGAAGATAATAGGCGGTCAGATTTGCACTGTAGGTATGTCGGTACACATACATCATGGAGTATTGTGCACGACAAGAACTTGAATATCATGGAATTAGTCAATTATGTCTATTATGCATATAGAATAATAATAAGGAATATAATTATATACCGGTAGAGATAAAAAAAAAATACAGGGAACAAGAAATATGTTGTATAGTACATAGCAAACGATGAAAGAAACTCGAAAGAAAGATTCGAACCAAACAATGCAGCCCAGAGGTATACCTACACGAAAATAAAGTAGCTCATCAACAAGCGAAATTTCAAGCGCCATCCAGGTTGATTCATTTACTTTTTGAGAAAAATAGGACACCTGAATGCTGCAGATCTTGGTTTTGATTGAAGCAGCTAGATTTATTCTAATGTTCTAAATTGCCTTCCGAAATTGCGACCCAATTTGACTGTTCAAGATTTCATTTACTGGATGACTAACCAAGATGGGATAGTGTCGGACTAGTTGGAGCCTGTAATTTCCAGGTCATCTCCATGTGAGTCTCAAAACATCATTAGTAAATTTGAATAATCTGAATCCATATATGAAAAGTTTCACGTATTGTGGTTTGTATAGGAGTTGATGCTACGGTCAGATCCCCGGCGTTCAGTGACCTTGTGAACTACTCTTAATTGTATTCAATTTGCACCATACGTATATTACTATTTATTAGAACTATAGAAATATTAATTTAAATTTTTGTGAGTGAATTTGAAGATGATATTATGGAAACCCAGTTGCAGCTAGAACCTACCCTGCAGGGAAGTGAAATTCGAAGCATTTAAAATACAGATATAAAATGATAACATTGACAATCTTAAAACCAGAAAAGGATACTACAGTGACAATAGATAATAATTTGCAAGTGGAAATATGTAAGTCTTTCATATTATGAAAAAATTTGTTAATTTTTCATTGTGCTTGATTTCCAAAGATCAAAGACAAAGATCCAATAATTATTCAAATGTACTTTGTAAGTAAGACACGTCTTTCTGTTGTGAAATGCGTCTTAGTTTAACAGCAAGAGCATTCATTTCGGTTACAGTTTCCAAAATGTGGAACCTTTAATATACATCATAGAACACTCTTTGCACTCTTATCATTTCATCCTCTGAAGTTTAAACACAATATTCTCAAATTAGTATGCTAAATGGCGTTACTTGCTCATTTACAGGGGATACTTGTCGCAAGTGATTTGGTAGAGTAGGCATATCGGTTTTGAGAAAAGACTAGTTATTTAAGGAAATAAGAAGTCCTACATGTGGTTGAATAATTGCGGATTTCGTTCAAGATTGAAGTTACTTAACTCTTTGTGAATATTGACAATCAACGTGCTGAAATACTTTAAGGGATCAAATCAAAACTCGACCGCCGGTTGACCGCCGGTTCCAACCAGTACGACACATTGGACAATTATTTACTCATTCAGTTACTTCAGTTTTCTGGCGAATATGGAAATCAAGTTGAATGACCGTAAGATACAAATTAGTCATAAAATATGATATGAAGTGTAAGGATCTAGTGCTGTCTGTTTAGGATGCACCATTAGATACTCAGGGGGGGTAGGAAGTTGGGGTCGGGGGAAGAATTTTTTTTTTCGCCGCCGAAGGCGGCGAATTTTTTTTTTTTTCGCCGCGGAAGGCGGCAAGTTTTTTTAAAAAATTTCATGCATTTATACACAGTTAGGTGGGGAAGGTTTTTTTTTTTTTTTTTAGTGTTGGTGGGGAAAGTTTTTTTTTTTGCTCATGTAGTGGGGAAGTTTTTTTTTTTGAAAACTTCCTACTCCCCCTGAGTATCAAATGGTGCGTCCCTTACTGCATGCAATTTCCATGATTTCGTTTGCTCACTAAATACAGGAAACTCATCGTGTCTATATATTGTCTGCCATCAACTTTGGAAATCAAAAACTTCCTCAATGATCTTGTCGCGGTCAAGATGCATATAATGTCATGGTTATTACACAACAGATTGATTATTCACTGAGTGACTCGATACGCTACATTATTCCATTCCTAATGCATTATGAATTTTATTTTGGAAGGTGTTCAATGTGACAAACACACAGACGATTTTATGATCAGGGGCGGCATTTCAGGGAGGGTATTGGGGATAATCCCCACCCCTCTCGTGATTTTGTTTATAATTAAAACGTCATTATCTTACGATCCCGTTATCATGGTTATTACGTGACAGATTTATTACAGGCAGATATTTATGCGTTGGATGATACATATGTATTAAATTCTTATGTAATTCGTAAAAATAAATCTAGATATTTAAGTGATTCCATATAAAATGCGTTATGTAATCGTATATTAAAGAAAATCAACAGAGATGATAATGAGGCATGTTTCATTCAGGAAGAGCATGTATGGATGATAGCTTATCCATAGAAACCTTTGCAAAGTAAAATAGTATAATTCTTTGTCGTTTTGTCATAAGGTTATGTGACATGTCCCCGGGGGGGGGCACTCAACTTTGGAAGTCGCGAAGTAGGGGCCTATCGGGTAAAAAGATTTATATAAAAAAAGGGGTCATTGGGTACAAACAAAATAAAAAAGGGGGTCATTGGGTACAATATTTTGAAAAAAGGGGGTCATCGAGTATAAAATTTTTAAAAAAGGGTCATCGGGTAGAAAATTTTGAAAAAATGCAGCAAAATTTTGAAAATTTCGGCATAATTTTGAAAAAATGGAGCAAAATTTGACAGTTTCGGCATTTTTGTGGTTGCATTTTGATGATGCTATTCTAGAAAAAAGGGGTCATTGGGTAGCCTCAACCAAAAAAAGGGGGTCATTGGGTAGCCGCAACTAAAAAAAAGGGGGGTCATCGGGTATGGCTTTTAAAAAAAGGGGGTCATCGGGTATAGTCGACTTCAAAAGAGGGGGCCTATTGACAGGCACATACCGTCACTTCCAAAGTTGAGTGCCCCCCGGGGACATGTCACAAGAAAAATTATTGTAGGGCATGTTGAAATCCCGGGTTGAAATATAGAATAATATAGACAAGTTTCTAGGCCTAGGTTTAACAGGGCCTTTGTCACACAAAAAATTCACCCTTAAAAATAAAGACCTATGATCTCTTCAAACATTCCTGTTAACGAATGACGCACACTAAAATAAACATGTCACGCTTATTTATGTGTTCGCCACTGTCCATGCATCCTGCTACTGGATAAGAATAACCCAATCATGACCAGTTATGTCCAATGAGTCTGTCCAAGCAAGGAGTCTGTTTGCCGCGATAACCCGTAGCAGCAACATCTAGGACACAGCTCGTTGAACCCACTCCCGGTTGTTTGTCACTCTTCCTTTACTGACCACCGCTAAATACTGCAACACTCATGTATTCAATGTCCGTTGTAGGCCTACCATAAGGCTCTCACGCCAATGGCAAACTTGTCTAATTTGTCTGCGGGTACTAGCCACCTTTATTGATGACCAATTTCCTCATCTTCAGGGGGTCATCAAACTCACTCTATGAAGGAATTATGCTTAATGTTATTATTTTTGTCTCAAAGAGAACTGCAAAAGAAGAAAGGTATAGGTGACCATGCCGATGGTATGAAGTATGCCAGGTGTACATTAAGTAACTCTTATCGTTAATTTGTATGTGTAGCAAAACATTAACTTTGTTTGTTTTCGCACTTAGTTTTGTCATTTCCATTAATAAGACTCACTGGACCCAAGAGAGGAACTAAGCATTATTTCTTCATTTCGCGTCAGTTAATTTGTGTTGACGGTATGTATGGTATATAAAAACGTTGCTCGCAATTTTCTGGATTGTAAACTGAGCTCAAATAGAAACTTATAGTTTTTCACAAGGTCATATTTTAAAATCCTGTCCATCAAAATGAACCAAATTTACACACAGGGTTACTTCAATACTCTACTCTAAGCACATGTCAGTAACCAAGCAGTTGTCTGACTGATACAACAGCAAAATGCACTGACATGGAACAGCTTTCTGGACCACATTCACAGCCCAATAATTGGCACCCAGCACAAGAATTCTGTGAGAATGTGTATAAGATCCTTACATAGATTATAATTTCCAAAGAGCAAGTGGAATAGTGTGTGCTGTTTTATGCTTTTCACTGTTTTAAAGAAAAACCAGGTCTTATTCCATACTATTTCCACTTACTCACAGAATTCTGTTGTTGGGTGCCAGTTATTGGGCTGTGAATGTTGTCCAGGAAGCTGTTCCATGTCAGTGCATTTTGCTGTTGTGTCATTATGACAACTGCCTGGTTACTGGAGTATTGAAGTAATCATATGTGTAATTTTGGTTCATTTTGATGGACAGGGTTTAAGATATGACCTTGTGAAAAACTATAAGTTTCTATTTGAGCTCAGTTTACAATCCAGAAAATTGCGAGCAACGTTTTTATATACCATACATACCGTCAACACAAATTAACTGACGCGAAATGAAGAAATAATGCTTAGTTCCTCTCTTTGAACTCAGTTATGTGTTTGCTACAATAGTATTTGGCGGTAATTAACTTTGATATCTTCAATTTGCCTGAATTGGCGAAAAGTGGCTGAAAAGAACAAAACTTGTTTTCAAGGTGTGTAGGTCAGTAGCGTAGCCAGCGGGGGGGGCAGGGGGCAGAGTGCCCCCTGACAAAAAATGAAAGAAAAAGTGCCCTCTGACAAAAAATAAAAGGGCAAATCAGGAGGGCAAAGGAAAAGAAAAGGGGGCAAGGAGCCCTTTTCTACCGAAATTCAGCCCGAAAATACAAACTTTTTCTGCGCTACGCGCGCATATTGCAAAGATTAAGCCCTTTCCATCCTGATAATAGGCAAAAATAGTGTAAAATACCACATCGTCCAAATAAAGCCTTTCGTCTCTATGTATTGTATGATGCAACTGTATTTTTTTCGTCTGTGCCCCACAAATTTCATTTTGCCCCCCCCGACCAAAAAAGCTGGCTACGCCCCTGGTGTAGGTGGGCAGATCCTTCTTTCTGTAGGGTCTGTGGTAGGAGAATTAAATACCTGATTTGAAGGTCACCTGAAAATAGTATGTGGAAAAATTTAAATTAATTACTCAAACACACTAAAATTGAAGTGAATTCCATTTAATGCTATCAATTCTGTTTCAAGAAGCAATATAATGTTATCATCAAAGCTCTTTATGGAAGACTATTTTATTCATGTTACATTCTCAACAGCTAGATGTAAAATATTAGTTGACACCTTGCAGCGTGACAGGCCACAAAAACATTGTGAATTTAGGTTCAATATTGACCCGATGCTATGTTTGAATTCATGCCAGGTAAACTCAGCAATGAGGTAAAATATACTATATTTAGATATGTCGATTCCATCAATTGAGAATTACAAACGCTAGGGCTCAGTGCATATGATAAATGATGGAATTCACACAATTTGCAGTTGTCTTTGTTTTATGTTCTTGTTCTTTATTGACAAATGTATGATACTTTCCTCCCAAACTTATACAATTACGTAAAAGGTTCTTCGTACAGCTATACAGCTACAGTTAATAACCACAAAAGAGTTCACTCTTTAGTCTCTACAATTTCGAAGGTTTTGAGGAAAATTCTATCACTCTTGAGTTTTGATTTGCATAAAGGAGAATAATTAATAGGAGAATAGTTAATATGTTCAACATGATCGCATCACTCATGACCTATATTGTTTATTTGCTATTGGTTCCAATGTGAAAGGTTATGTGTATATAGTATTCGATTCATGCAGTCATTCCATATGTGCAAATGATGTTTATTATTCTTGAAATGGCATCATCGCTTGGTATATTAACATCCTGATAATCATGATAATGATACGACGTTCCGTACATTGCAACAAATAGACCAAGCAACATCTAATGGGTACACTTTGATAAGCATATGCAATAAAAGGTTCTTCAGCAGGAGTTGATGTATACCTATACATTATTTAGATTACATGATTTTTTAAGAGTGATATATGAGCGTATCATCATGTACAAATAGAAAAACATTAACTTAGTTTGTTTTTGCACTTAGTTTTGTCATTTCCATTAAGAAGACTCACTGGACCCAAGAGAGGAACTATGCATTATTTCTTCATTTCGCGTCAGTTAATTTGTGTTGACGGTATGTATGGTATATAAAAACGTTGCTCGCAATTTTCTGGATTGTAAACTGAGCTCAGATATAAAATGAACCAAAATTACACACAGGGGTTACTTCAATACTCTACTCTAAACACATGTCAGTTGTCCAACCGATACAACAGCAAAATGGCATGGAACAGCTTTCTGACCACATTCACAGCCCAATAATTGGCATTCTGTGAGAATGTGTACAAGATCCCTACATAATAGATGATAATTTCCATAGTGTAAATGGAATAGTGTGGAACGGTGCAGCTTTATGCTTTTCACGCACTTTCATCAGAAAACAGGTTTTGTTCCACATTATTCCACTCACAGATTTCTTTTGCTGGGTGCCAGTTATTGGGCTGTGAATGTGGTCTAGGAAGCTGTTCCATGTCAGTGCATTTTGCTATTGTGTCATTATGACAACTGCTTGGTTACTGACATGTGTTTAGAGTAGACAAATGGTAGAGTATTGAAGTAATCATGTGTGTAATTTTGGTTCATTTTGATGGACAGGGTTTTAAGATTATTATGACCTTGTGAAAAAGTATAAGTTTCTTCTTGAGCTCAGTTATAATTATGTTTGCTACAATAATATTTGGAGGTTGTAATTAACTTTGATATCTTCAATTTGCCTGAATTGGCCAAAAGTGGCTGAAAAGAACAAAACATTGGTAATCTTGCCAAAAGACACACACACCAACAGGCTGTACGTCAGTAGTTTCAAATGAAGTCGCTGTCAGACACGGTTAAACTACAAACACTGGTCAAAAGGATTTTTACAATGTCCTTAAAAACGAATTTGGGAAACTGTAATTTGAACGTTCATGCGCCATGCAGTCGATTACAAATTCCATTCTAGTGCATTGTTTTCATGCCAATCATATAAAATCTGGGAAATAACGGTGACAAATCTTCAACCACTTTGCATAATCATTGATAATATAAGATGACCTATGATTAAAAAAAATATTGGTTTCTGCAAGATATCAGGATAATGGTGGTGGGAGAATGTTTCATGTATGTGCGTCGTGGAAGACATTACCAGCCTTATAAGACAACTATCCTTCAAAATCTTGCGGTCTTAGAAGAAAGAAAGATCACATGGCCTTCATAAGAGATCGAATGACCTTGAACCACACCAAAAACATTGTCGTGACACTAAGTCCTTTATGGAGTAGCCACGTGACCTTAATAATTTCAATTGAAGTTGCTGAATCTCCAGCCCAACCTTTGCAAAACGTTGGCCATCTAGCTCAGACTGTTCTTCTCGTCCAAGCATCACTTCCGTGTTACCTTCGTCAGATACTATTTTCCTGATATCTTGCATCATCTGGACATTTTGTGGATAAAACTTCCTTCGTCTATGCGTTCAAGCGGATTTCCATTAATCCGTCATTGCATTAGGTACTGGAATGCTCGCATTACCATCTAGTATCAGTATATTGGATGAATGCAGCAGTTTGCCCATATCATTTTTTAGCGACAGGAGGAAACAATGACTCTGATGAAAAGAGCTGCATGTGCGTGATGTGGAAATAATATATCTAAAACAATAATATTAGTAAACCGCTTTAAAGATCACGCAATATTTCACCTTACTATACAATAATTAACGGAATATCCAATCGGAATTCACATGTCCTCTGGTTTGCAACTTCATCTACAAAATAATGACTAACTTTTTCATTAATGTTCTTTTAAGGAAAAAACATCATATGCTTTTGATCAGTGCAAAAATATTCCACTGAAATATAACCTCACAAAGGAAATCATAACATGTAACATAAAACCAATCATTATATCAAAGTAATCATATAGTTTCATGGTCATGATGGTAAGGTATAGGTTTTTGTATGAATGAATGTGTTGGAACACATTATGTTCTCTTGTCTTGAAGGTTTTATGATCTATATTACTCCGCACGCTATTTGTTGGCACGTTGGCTTTCAACACGCAAAGCGTATGTTAAAGAAAAAGTTAAAGAAAGCTTTATTTTTTCATATAACATTATACACTCCTTTGAAATTCGGTTGAGTTCTCAATTTGACAACTAAGTATTAGCGGACTTCCCTGTAACCGGAACACTCTTTCAAGTGACACACGTGGGCATTAATTGGAGTTACTCTGACATTTTACAATATATTCAGAGTTCGCAATAATTTCATTGATCAAAGAATCATCAAACATTGCGATATCCCGAGTGTTCTTACATGCTGATTACCCTGAGTTACTTTGGACCTTTTGTCATTACAAAGCACCCTCCTATTTGTAATTCAAACCACGCTAACTAATCCTTCATCAAAAGTCGTTTTACAGCTTATTATATTCGGGGCGTAATTTTGCAGCGTGGAAATGTATTTGTTCCGGGATCCACCGCTGATGATGGCAACTTTTGTTGTCATCCACTTAACTTAAGTAGAGGGAGTGACATGGGGAGGCCATAGGGATATCCAGGATATTACCAGTGTCTTACCCAGGTCTTAACATTATGTCTTCTATTAACAAAATCCACAACGTGCGGTCAACAAACTGTGATCTAGGACACATGAGCAAGCCTTCCAGATGAGCCAAAGTTTACTTGTCTCGGATTCAGAAACATGAGTAATGAACTTATCAAATATTCAACAAGACGAGATGGATTTATAATTAAGACACAATATATTATGAGACATTTAATATAAGACGAATTAAGTTGTGTAGTGATGAAACTGCCTATCATAAATAGTGGTGTTTCCCTTATCAGAGGGGAGGTTTTGGTATTTTTTCTTTTTGCGTTTTTACGATTTACCTCAGGAAAGAATTTTCGTCAAAAATGTTTCGTTAGGAGGGTTTTAATAAAGTATATCACCAATGCTTAACTGGTATGAACGTTTGGACAGTATTGTTTGTGGGACATAAGAGCACATCAGACATGATCGAATTGCATTCTGAATACGAAGAATGTACTTCTGATATCAAATAATTTTGATTTTTTGAAATTCGCGATATAATACACATTTGTGATATTGAACAGTCCTCGAAGTAAACTTTACAAATTTAATGGTGTACTTAAAGCATGTTAAAGCGTATGCAGCTGGGATGAAAAGCCGGCGATCAATTGAAAAATTTTGAGCTTTCATATCGAAGATATGGAATTTTTTCCTAAAAACACCAAAACAAATTAGGGAAAACATTTATATAATTACCTTAATTATGAAATGTCAAAATTTTCAATCGATCGTCGGCTTTTCATCCCAGCTACATATATTTCAATATCAGGACTGAGTATTATCACGACAAAGAAATTATTTACTGTAGCTAACATCCATCTGTGATGTCAGCTGGTTGATGTTGATGTGTGGATGAGTATAAATCTATTTCTGTCATAAAATATCGTATGTTCCCAAGTTATGTAATAAGCATGTCAATGATACTTGATTAAGATCATGGGCTGATGTATTCCTAATTACGCATCCGCTTGCGTCCATTTCATTAAACCAACATAGTTCCCGAGTTTCTGAAACGTTTTTCCTTAGCACATGCCGCATGGAAATATCACATGCCGCACCACACAATTAACATGACCACTACCATTGAACTTAAAACAAATAAATTCAAATTATATCCCAAATTACTAATTCTAATCATATTAATTGTAGTTATGAAATAAGTACTCAATGTCAAATACATGCAGTGTAGCCATAGTTTTCCTGATTACAGATGCAGAACGCTCCACAAAGCTCCACAGGCCTGATTTGGCTTCAACCCAGACTTCAACATGCTCAGGACCTTGATACTTTGGAGCAACTTCAAATGCCTCTGAAACCTTGAAACCTCAATTGACTACATTTATTTACAGATCTATACACAGCATGTGTCAACAAATGTATACGCACAAAAAAGAATAAAATAGTAGGACCGAGAGTCGAATTATGTTTCTGTGCCCCTTTTCATAATCGATAAGTGATAAATGCAATGATGCAGTAAATGTGCTTTTGAAGAAGATAAATCACAGAGAATAAAATTCTTTGTATAACACACAATATTTATAGCCCCTATTTTTAATATGACTAAGGAAGCAGTATATTCAGTAGGTCAATCTAGATATGAATGTAGAGCTGCATTGGGACACCAAAAGCTGCAATAATAGAGCGCCTGGATAAATTTGTTGAATGTCCTCTAGACTAGACAACTATAACACTGTTACAATGCTTCAGACACTCATCGGGGATTGTATTTTGATGCTACCTCTGGCAAGATGTACATAAAATAGTGTCTGCTTTCTATATTTGTCAACTTGACCATGTTGACTCATGATGAGCATCACTGAACATGCTGAAGATGTGTACGTGTTATCTATAGAAGTCTTTTTTTTTTTGGCGAGAGATTCCTTAGATGTGCCACCAAGCCAATTTTGCGAGAGATTCCTTAGATGTGCCACCGAGCCAATGTAAAGACATTGGCTCGGTTCAAGTATTTGCCTCATTAAATAATGATATCAAGTTTTTGTGATTTATTCGGTTTTTTACACAGGGTTATCAGCTTGATCAAGTGAAATTGTGTGCACAACAAAAAAAGCTGGCAATCCACGTAATTAAACAAACGGTAGTGTTACAGAATATATTAATCCAAGGCGTAACGTATTCTGTTTTGCATAACTCATGTTTCTCACGCATCTAGACACTTCAATTGGTCCTGACTACTACGTATGGAACCCGGGGTATGGAACCCAACAATAGGAGCTACAAAATTTAATGGATTTGTCAAGCAAATAATAAATATGTTTGAATTACAAACTTTTATCAATATGCAATACGAAAGATTTGTAACAACCTATTGTCATTGTTTCAATGTGTATTTTCGTAGAAAGATTCGAGCCAGGTATACCAACTTGGTGTGGGGAACAAAGACAAAGACAAGATAAAAACTAATGCAGTATGTAAACCAGAATGGTGTACATGCACTGTTACGTCTGCACTAGAAAAATCCAAAACCACAGGGATGGTAGACAAAGTTAACAAAAATACAACTGACGTTTCGAGCAGATAAACTGCTCTTCTTCAGGGACAGACAACAAAATATAAAAGCAGTATTTTCGTAGTTTTAGTGTTTTTAACCATGTTTAATTTTCTTTCTTTTTTCTAATTATACAAAATTCCATAAAGTTAAAAAAAAGACTTCATAATTTGTCAAATCTAATTTTATCAAAGTTTTTATATGTTTCGATAATTATGACCAATTTCATTACACAAAAATCATTAAATAAGAACTCAGCCCTACTGCACGCCCTAGTTCTGTCATTCGATACAATTAGCTTCAATATTTATCCCACATACCATGCATACTATACTCCCCTTAAGAAAGAGTAGAATAAGGGGTTCACATTTCCTGTAATTACTTCCCGTAAACGAGACAAACAGGCCATAACACTTGCTTATGATAGAAAACTGTTTCAAATTGTTTCGATAAAAGCTTTAAAATCCGGTTTACTATCGACATTTCGATATTAAAATCAAGCAGCTTAGCTCAAAAAGTGACGCTTTGTTTTTAGTCGAGACTATTGTCTAAAATAGCACATTGCGACATGGCCCTTTTCCTGTAGCACAGACGTACTAATGCCAAGAGGTAAATATGTATAACAAGTAAAGCCAGCGAGAGTTTGCATTGGGGTTCTCTCTAATATCACTCTGAGACAACCTTATGATTTGTTAGGCAGAAGTAACTAGCATCAATGTTTCTTAGGTACTGTAACATCTCCAAAGCAGGTTGTATAGGGGTTCCAATCGTATTCACTTTAGTGTGCACATCAAAGCCTTGCATTAAATGATAGACACTGTTAATTTATAGTGCCAAATAATAGGATGGTGGAATTGTGTTCCACAAGGATATAAATGCAGGCCAACACCATTAACAATGGATAAGTAATACGACAATCATCGGACACAATAGGAACCTTGATCTACAATATTATATTCTACATTGTATCATTCATTTAATTTTGTAAATGTACTTGCAATATATTATTTATTATTATATTTATAGAATAATGAATGAATGAATGAATACTGTTTCTAGTTTGCCTTACATTATTATAATTATTAACCGTCTATTAGTGCCATTAAATTGCCCTTAGTGCCAATCATATTCTGACGCCTAAATAATAGGTCATTGTCCCATGCCTTAATTCTATCACACAGATTGGTTTCCTTACCTTTTTCTTGCCACTGTAAGTCTGCATGTTATCTAATGGGTTAAACTAGTTGACGTTGTTGATTAAATGGTATTATGGTAGTAGTGCTAGGTAATTATTGTTTCGGCATTGCTGTTTCAATCGCCTGCAATGTAAAAATAAAAAAGGTCAAGAACAATTAATACCTACATTTTGATATTTTCCCTTACTTTCATTTTTAAAATCACATACACACATATTAGATCTTTTTAGAAACAAATATAATCCGAGGCTCTCTCACAAAACATTAAGAAAAGAGAGCGATGTACAGGCTGTATCAAAAGATTGGTACCCATCAGCTTTGCTGTCTAATGAAACACCTGCCTCTTCCACATTCAACATTAGATCCTCTTGAAATGACTACAAATTACAGTTTTATGACCGTTTATAACATAATCTACAAATAAAATAAGGTAGATGTTAAACTGCATTTTGATGTGGGAGTCTTAGCCATGCTCAGTGGATGGGTATCAAATTAACCAAACATTTTGATTCACCCTGTATTAATTTCTATTGACTTTATTCTATTGACAATATTATCAAGTTGTACTTCATTTATCGCTTCTCAGTGTAAGTTTCGAAGTAGTCCAACAAGGGTTTTTTTTTTGTGTGTGTGTTTTTGTTATATACAGATTACATTTTATATAGTGAAATGAATATTTTCTTAAATGTGACGACGTACGCGTAGTCACCTTTTAGGTCTTTTTTTTGGGTTGGAGGGAAATCTTCAATACGAAAGGTCAAAATTTTTAAATGATCATCGGCTTTCCTCCCAGCTACATACACTAAGTTTACTTCGAGGACTGTTAAATATCAAAAATATCAATTTTTAATAAATTGCCATAAAATTTGTATTATATCGCGAATTTCAAAAAATCATTTGATATCAGACGGACATCCCTTGTATTCAGAATGCAACTCGATATGTCTGATGTGCTCTCATGTGTCAGAAAAATAATGTGCAAATGTTGCTATCCGAGCTCTTAATGAATCAGATAATGAATGCCCGACAAGTATTTCCGCCATGCATTACATCTTAACTGTATCCATAATTAAATATATTATAACATTAACTTAATTTACTACTATTACAATCACGTGCTCGATTAACTCTTATTTGATAAGCTTCCGCTTAGTTTAACAAATTTAGAACTGGAAAATAACTTGAATGGATGCACTAAGATCGAAAAGCTGCAAGCACTACGTTACACAGTTAAGAAAAACACCCTGTTATTAACTTGACGGACAAGCAATATTCAAGAAACAACATCTTTAGTCCGTTTACCAAATAATTATGTTGCAAGGAAATTATTAATATATTATTTATATTGCCTACGTATATTATACATTTGTATTGCTGGTTGAACATGATTGTTAAAACTATGGCCATGCCATGGCGAGGTTCGAATAAGACAATAAATATTTTTTTTTTTTGTTACTTGAAAATTTGGATCTCCTAACGTTAATCTACGAATATGATAAACTTCTAAACGCAGTTGTACTAAAAATATACAGTTACAGTTGTAAAGGGATTATAAGTTAATAAAATTATATAAAAAATACAACAAGTGTTTAATTGTAGCCGAAGGATTGTTGCTAACCTAAATAATGTTTAATTTACACACGCCTGTCATTATCATGTTTCTGTCTCGGATTATAATCTGTATAGCTTACCGGGATTTCTTCGTGTTCGTAAGGCCTATTTTTGGGATATAATACTTAACGCCGCATGTTATGTGTTACATTCAAGTTCACAGAATAGGCTATATGCCAAACTAAAGACAATAGAGATATTATAACATAATGGGTTTCGTGTTCAATAAAAACATTTCCACATGGAGTGTTTTGAGAAAGGTATAAAGAGGCATAGCTTTATTATACAAACCTATATGCTGTTAGACGTTTTAGTAACTTCTGCTATTGGGCAATAGTTTTTCAAGAATAAAATTCCATGGAATTGCATATGCCTAATTTATCAAGTTATAAAATCTGCTTTGTTGGCAAAAAATGTAGCTATAAGTTGCATTAACCGCACGATAAATGAAATTATCCTATATTTGTGAAAATTGCAGATATCATTTTTTTTCATATCATTTACCGCCAAATCTTAAGAATACAATCCAGGGTTTAGCAGACGACACACTGCTAGTGGTTTATGCGGTCATGCTGTCTACCATCCGTAAGAATTGCCACCATATAGAGTAAATAAATATCACAAGGAGACATTTGAAAAGTGATACACAGCGTTTTATAGCTGACAGATGATGACCTAATATTGAAGAAGGTGTCCATGTCTCTGTTATCTTCATGTTGGTCTAGGAACAAACTGTGATTCAAAGATGCGCCTCACGGAAGGGAATGTTATCAGATGTTAGCTCCAGTTTCAGAGCTTCTTGCATGCATTGTTCAACTTTGTTGCCTTCTGACAGTAAAACTGTCTACGAACAACTTTCTATAATAATAATAATAAATATTGCATCTTGCAAATAACTATCTCTGATTTTTCTGCAATACATGGTGTCTCTGAAAGATTGGTAGCGAAAACACTGTGGGTTCCTTTTCTAAATTGAAAGTCAGAAACATGGGGATTTACCAAAGGTACCAATGGTAGGCATGTCCCGTTTTAAAATTTTAAAATTCACTTATGTTGTTTCGGAAGTACAGCGATTTCTCCAAAATCCATGAGCCAGCTTTTCATCCACGGATGATTAGCTGATACACACGTCATTTTTACATCATTTGTTAGCCTTATTACTTTGCTTGTAAGCTCTTGTATACTTGTGTTTCAAATTAAGTGCGTGTTTCTAGGATATTGTGTACGTATTAAGGATGTTTTTATTCTTAAGTAGTCAATGCTTTACATGGAAATATAATTGTACAAGTATAATTATGTCAAGGAACTTAGTAAAATGTTCGATTTATATTTTGTTATTATTTTCAATTTTCAAGGTCACTTAAATGCGAGACCAAAAGGCCCAGATATATTGCACTTATGAGAAATAACAGCTTAAAGGTCCTCCTTAACGAAATAATTATATAATACATTGGGTAATACAATATTGATGTTTGGTCTACATAACAAAAGGTCAAAGTTCAAATATCCCTTGGTCGGATGGAATATGAACCTCTGCACGATGTCTATTGGCGAGTTCAACTTAAGAAAACACAAGTAAGTAAGTTAGTGTTATTCGCTGTCACATTTGCTCTAGTCAGTCTCTGTTTACAAGAGCTACTGATGATACGTCACCTTGGAGAGTGACACACTTTTAGCTCTGGAGATGATGGTTGAAAAAGTGAAGATGGAGTTAAAGCAGTTGTAAATCTTTCATACACTCTTAGATAGCGATAACCAATCAGAACAAACGTTAGAAAAATGCAAAGAGTACCGGTATATGAATTGTGTACATATGCACGGGCGCGCACTCCTCGAAATACTTGCAGTGATTTCGGATGCGTTCATTTTTGTTACGGGTTGATGCAATTATATATTTACTCGCAGTTTCTAACATTTCTAGTGAAAATTTTGTTTAAAAATAGCAAAAATCACGGGATTTTTCACTCGTGTATGAAAAAAGGTTACTAAATAAGTATCACTTGTTGCTCGAGAAATTGTACAAATTAATGCACTTGTACTGAAATGTTGATGCGTCTAATGCACCCCCTGTGGTGGCTCGTGCATTAGACGCATCAATATCTCCGTACGCGTGCATTATTTCGTACAATTTCACTCCCAACGAGTGATACGCATTTATTAACCTTTAATATAAGTGTATGAAAAAAGGTTAATAAATAAGTATCACTTGTTGCTCGAGAAATTGTACAAATTAATGCACTTGTACTGAGATGTTGATGCGTCAAATGCACCCCTTGTGGTGGCTCGTGCATTAGACGCATCAACATCTCCGTACGCGTGGATTATTCCGTACAATTTCACTCCCAACAAGTGATACGCATTTATTGGCTTTTGTCTAACACACGCGTCACGTCACGTCACGTCACGTCACGTCACGTCACGTCACGTCGCGTCACGTCACGTTGATATCTTCTTAAAAGTTACAAACAAGTCATACGGATCAGTTCACGATTTCGTTTAGTTTTTCCGGGGTGTTTCCGCATCGAACCCGTCATTATCCCAGGCCCACAGTGAAATGGTTATCGGCGTGGCGATTGCTGACGGCCGCACACCACCAAATAAGCCCCATCGAAATGCACGTAAAAGGGCAAACAGATTCGCGATTTTACCTTCCATGAATTTCCAGACACGATCATTTATTTAAAAATGACTTTTTCTATGGCAAAATATTTACTTGTATTTGTATGAACAAATATTCCTTATTAATTTTACTTGGCCTATACAAATGTAGGTCCTACCAGCTTTAAACCACGATGACGATTCGCATCACAATAGCCACGACAAACGCGGAGTGATTTTATTTTTTTATCCTTTTTTCCAACTTCAAGTAGCAAACCTTATTTATTATTCGGACTAGCAAGCTTTGATATCTAAATTCGGACTTGCGAAACGGAATAGAAAGAAGAAAAGAACTAGGGTTCATTGTGAGCACATGTGCACATGTGCATTTGGCAACGAATTGGCCTTGACCTTTATTTGACCTTTGGCCCCTCAACGGTAGATTGCACATCGGGTCACTGTGGAAACGTTTTTGGTAACATTTATTGTTGACCTCTGTTTTCAGGTCAAAAGTCATACGTGGGTCAAGGTCATTCAACATGTCAGGTCAAGGTCAAGGTTAATTAATTCGACTAGGTTTGGATCAAATCCATTGAGTCTGGAGTGAGATCAAACTTTTAACACAAATGACCCCTCAATGACCTTTGACCTTGAAGCCATATAGGAAACTTAGTAGCCACTTACCCACTTGTGCTTCCCACAAGGTTTGTGCGAATTATATGACCAGCTATTTACACCGCCATCAAAGAAGACCAAATAATACCGCATCATATACCTCATAGATTCTGCAAAAATGGCTAACGTGTTTTATAAGTCTGAAACACGCGAATGAGGTAGCTTATTTTGTTTTGATAGGCCATTTTCACGTGTGTTTCAGTGGGAGCATTATTTAGTGGTGTGCGCACTGTACGTAGCCTCCGTCGCAGGCTACTCGTGTTTTTATCACACTCATAGTTTGAGAAAAGCGAAAACGCACCGCCTGCAAAAGAGGCTACACTAAACTAGGATACGGGCTGTGGTTTAAAAGTAGTTCCAGCAATCCCGATTATTTTATTCATTGAAGCTTTGCTGTGCTTTGCGGCATTGATGAAAAGCTGGAATTCCATGGACTATTTCACGGACTATTTATCACGTAGGGAGATAAGGGTAATTGTGGAGTTAATAATTTATTATGAACTTTTGATAACATTTCAACGTGACACGACGTGACGTGACGTGACGTGACGTGACGTGACGTGACGTGACGTGACGTGACGCGTGTGTTAGACAAAAGCCCATTTATTAACCTATAAATGAACCAATGGTAGGTTTGTGTTTGAGGTTGCAAAACAACTCTAATAATATTATCACACCCCCTACATCCCACATTGTAGCATACGATACAAACGCACCCCCACACAAATCAATAAAAATCGAGTTAAAGTAGTTTCAACACAATGCATAAGACAAGGGGGAGGGTGCCTTATTAAATAATGTCCTGTGTTGATAACAAACAATTTCCCAAGTGGAAAGTGACTATGCAATCCTTTTACCAAACTCACTGACCAAAAAGGAGGCCATATCAATGATAATAATACTGAGTGCCATATTCCCAGGTAAATCATGTTATGCCAGTGACCATTGAATGAGTTGAATCAATGGTCTGATGTGTTCAAATTGAACTTGAAGATTGTACCGTTGAAGATTAAAGAGACGTTCACACTGGCACAACACCTTTGAATTTACTTCAATCTGGATCATAGTAATTTAGATTACCCAGTTCAATTCAACACCCACTTTATTTTGTGTTAATGCATGTGTATCGCGTATGCTGCATTGTTTCATCAGACTGAGAGTTCATCAGATCTTGATTGATTCGCATCTTTATCTCAAACAACGCTGCACTGGATTGGTACACTAAGAATGAATCCAGATTGGTCTCGGCTCATAGATGACCTCAATTTTGTCAAGCGAACGGTGATAGAGATCAGAGTTTCCCTTGTCTTACTTTCACGACTAAAAGTATCAATTCACTGCTAAATATAGCTTTTGGTTCTAAGCTCCAACTGGTACTCCGCGAAAATTACGTTTAAAAAAAGAAGTCATGAATGTCAGATTAATACTTTCAAACGGTGAACTTGAACCAATAAACTTAACAAAGTATATTATGTCATATGCAACAAATGAATGCTTTGATGGAAATTTGATTACGCACAATTTTATGATTCCGCATTAAGGGCTGGGGTATGAACGTTTGGACAGTATTTATTTTGGGACATCAGAGCACATCAGACATATCGAATTGCATTCTGAATACGAAGAATGTCATTCTGATATCAAATAATTTTGATTTTTGAAATTCGCAATTTAATACACATTTTATGGCAAATCATTAAAAATTGATATTTTTGATATTTAACAGTACTTGAAGTAAACTTTATAAATCTGATGATTTATACTTAAAGTGTATGTAAGTGGGATGAAAAGCCGACGATCAATTGAAAATTTTGACCTTTCGTATTGAAGATATGGATTTTTTTCCCAAAACACCAAAAAAATTAGGTCTTTTTGGGAAAAAATCCATATCTTCAATATGAAAAGTCAAAATTTTCAATTGACCGACGGCTTTTCCTCCTGCTACATACACTTTAAGAATATATCATTAGATTTATATAATTTACTTGAGGACTGTTATATATCAAAAATTTGAAAAATATCAAATTTTTATAATTTGTCATAAAATTTGTATTATATTGTGATTTTCAACAAATGAAAATTATTTGATATCAGAAAGACATGCTTCGTATTCAGAATGCAATTCGATAGGTCTGAGGTGCTCTCATGTCCCACAGAAAATACTGTCGAAACGCAATAAACACTCATTTTAGATCCCTTAATATAGATGATATAGATGAAGACCTCATAACAGTGAATTTGCATTTTGCAAATTTGTGTCAAATAGCTCTAAAAATATAATGGTTTATGTTATAGATTTAGCTTAATAATCTGTTTGAATAATATTGCTTAGTGTTCGAAGTTAAAGCTAATTTGTGCAAGAATCATGTTATTTCTGAAGTAGAATAAAACCACTTGAATAAAGTTTTTGATCTTTAAATCACGAAATCCGATTACAAGACCATCCATGCAATCGTACATAAATGACAACCATGCTTGACAGGTGTAATGAGTAGAGTATTTAAACAAGACAACACTGACGTACACCCCCTTAGACACCCACACACAACCAACATACAAACTGCAACAACAACCTAACAACAATAACAACAGCAAGAACATCCTCAACAGCAAAAACAACAGCAACAATAGCAACAGCAGCAACACAACATCATATGCACCCGGAGCATGCAGCAGCACCAACAACAGTGACAAAGCCAATTCTGATCTATATAGCAATCGAGTAGTGCGAGTTGATTGTTGAGATGGGATAAGAATGAAATGTTTCTTGGCCCACTGAATGATTGTTCGCCTGATTTTGTCATGTTGGTGGCAGTGACCTTCTTTTTGCTTTGTTGCTTTTCCCTCTTCTTTCAAGGTCTGCATGCTTATGCATCTTTAAGTCGGGCTTTGGCACTTTGCCTCAGTCATGTCAGTCTGGCCTAAGAGTGTTCCGCACGACAACGACCAGTTAAATAGTAGTAAATAAATTAACAATAAATAAGCAAGCAAATACACCCCACACACCCCTCCACGTTACCCACACATCACTAACTACAAAAAAACACACATGACACATCTGCTCTTTCGAATTTATTACGAGGATTCAGATAGACCCTCCCTCGGGTCCGTGGAGAACGACTGGTAATGTAGATTACATAGCATTAAAAATCAACCAATGGACTTTCGCGTTCACTTATATAAATACGAGTATATTTCTATATTGCTGCATGGTTGACTGTGGTGGGTGTAATTAGTGGCGTCGATTTGTGGATGAAGAGGAATGGGTTTTTGGCATTGAAGAAAATAAGGGGGGAGTTGGCTTTTTTTTCATAAGGCATTACGTAATTATTTATTGTTACATTATCCAGAGATGGAACCGAACCGAGACTGGGGGCCAGTCTAGGATTCAGATTAAAGGAGACGCTCAAAAGATGTTCACATATTAGCATAACATTTCAAAGGTGGTCATATCACATTTAATTCTTCAAATTTTCAAAAGCGTGTGATCGCAACATTTTGTCTATATAACCTGAATTCTCTACAGGTATAGTCGTCGTATTCGCGGGCGTCCGTTACCCTCACCTGTTCCGACATGACCTTCTTACTATTTCGCGTAACCTCTTTCTCGCGTTAAGTATATTTTGATAGTAAAATTGAGAAGCAAATGCTGATATTTGAGTTTTCATAAATTCACCTCGGGAATAATTGATACGACCATACAAATGTAGCATGTGTGCAAACAGCGGGTTCTTCTGACTCGAGTGGTTTGTAACATCCAGATGTATTTTGTTATCATGGTTATAGGTTCTTATTCTTGAAGATTATATCTTTTAATGACTCCAAATGTCCAAAATAATAAGCTTTACTCTCCCCTGAGTACATCATTTGTTGTATACATGTGCCTGTATGGGAAACCTTTCGTGGGCGATGGCTTGTCCAGTTCACACAATGTGGATTGTTTTCGTCTACCGAAGATAGCATTCTTGTCAAACGTCAGTAGGTACCTCAGCAGTCATCACATACATGTTTCAATATCTTGCTTCATATTTCATACTTGTTGGATACACGTGCTTAACATAACATTTGTCAAAATTAACCCACCTCCCCTTTGACGTGTTATTTATTTAAATTATTGCATAGCTTTGATTTGTTACATGGGTATGCCAGGCATGATGTGAAATGTTTATACAATTTAAAAAACAGGTTCAAGGTTGTGTGTGTTTTGACGGTATAAAGCTGTGAAACTCACTAGGAACATGGTGAGACACATTTGATCTTCCAACATCTGTTACTATGGAAACGACATCAATAAAAGATACATATATTGGAATCATTTTACCCATCGCGCCGGTAGAGTAATTGTTATATAATATGCTTGGATAGAGAAGACAAATAAGGATGTAGTGAGATAACACTGGGTATCCAGCAGTGGAATTTCGGGAGTATTAGACACACATCATGAAAGGTGTCAAGTTATTTAACGCGAAATCAGGAGGTACATGGGCTGCTCCAACGGGTATCACACTATTAGATTTAAAAAAAACTTTTTTTGATGTTCAAAATTTTGCATTTACTCAAAATATGTAGTTTTACCCAATTAAGGTACCAAGGAATTTGAAAAAAGCAATAAGTTTTGTGGTTTTCGAAGAAGTAGTTCAATGTGAAAAAAATGTACCATTGTTTGATTGAGGAAACCCGGTCAGGAAACGTTACTGAATAAAATGTATGCAGTTTCCGACGTGAAGATGTATAAAAGGACACTTGCAGCGGAAAAAGAAGAACTACCAAACATTTTGTAAAATAAAGAAACATTAAGGATTCCCATAAGGACTTAAACCAAATGAGCTAATGTTCTATGTTAAAAATATGGAAATATTATGGTAAGACACATTTTTGTCACATTTTACAATCGAATGTAACAGTCTAATTTATCCCGGGAATTTTATATTTTGTTTAACTTTCCGTGTAAAAGAAAATCTCCTTGCATAGTAGAATTATTATTGAATATGTTGAACGTTGTTAGCATTGACGATGTGCATGTGTCGGGCATGGGTGTAGTCGGTAAAAGAAATTAAGATGAAACCCCATTTCAGTAATGAGTAAAACAATCGTCCATAGCATCCAAAGCAAGTTGACTGAAAGGCTTAAAACAGAATAACTTGATTGAACTTGATATGTACCTCTGATCATGATAATTGAGTGCATCCTGTAATACACGCTCATACATATGGTACCACTCGCGGCGAGGGTGCATGGTTGGAACACCGAAATGCTCAGTGCTTTCAAAACTCTTGCAGATTATTATGTTATTAAGTGTATTCCTAAGAACTATATGTTTTCCAGACATGTAGAATCTTAGCGAATAATTATGGTAGAAACTTTCAAGGTAATCATGGTAATTACACACTTGAAGTAGTGAGACACATATAATAATTCGCCTATCTAAGATGATAAGTATTTCGCCTTCGGATGTTGTCAATACATTGAATTTCAAAGATGTTCGTGCCTATGTTTAATCCTTTGCCCCTATTATATGCAGTAGTGTAATGTAGCATATTTAATTATGTAACAGGCGTAAGACGATACATATCCTAATTGAGCACACTAGAACACACACAATTAGCACGTAAAATCGAGAGTAAAAAGTTGTGTAAAACCTACTATACACCATATCGTGCATTAGTAATTAAGCAGTCAATTTATTTATAGGTTAAAGTTTAATGTAACTTTAATATGAAAACGTAAATTATCTGCGTTAAAATATTTCATGAATCAAAACATTATGAAAGCGTTCTTAAAAAATATGATATAGATAATTTACTGCTATATATAATGCTGGTATTAATCATCCATAAATGAGCTGTTTATTATTTCATCTGTAATCTTGGACTATATAATTTTACCGCGATTATCTAGCGATGGTTTAAAGGATATCATTGATTGCGTCATAGATTTACCACAGACATATAACAGGGGTTGCAGACACTCTTAATATATCGTCTTCGTACTTTATAGACCTTGGACTTCAGACTTCTAGTTCAAGATTGATTCCCAACTTACCTCAATGATATCCCATTAAGTATAACCGTATTTCATAAGGAATACCAAACAGATGGCATGTTATTAAGGGTTTTATTTCATAAATATATCATAAGTACCAAATAGTGTGATTTAATATTCAATCTTCAATGCGGAAGTAACTTTGAGTAACAGTATTTGAAATACTGCATGAAAGAACAAGTAATGCAGCAAATAGAGCAATGGGTCCACTTATTAGATAATAATACCTGTTCTAAATGTATGTAGTCACTCAGGAGAGTACGTCAACCCGTAAGCCTTGCAAAGTGCAGACAATGTAACATAATCGTATGCACCGTGACCTTGAAAATTCAAAAAACTGATATAAAGTAATGTGTTGCTAGCATATCAACATGAATCGCAACATTATTCACAACATGAAAGTTGTTTTGTATCAAGTTTGCTTTACTTTGTTTACAGCTCTAAGACAATCCAGCTAGCGGGTGATACACTAGAAATCGCGAAATTAGGTTAAGGATAGAAAGGTAAGTAGGGGGTGGGTATACAACTTTCTATCATGGTGGCCACGACGTTTCATGAACGCCGGTATGCACGGAAGTTGTCAACTTCGTGAGCCGGCGCCAAAGGCTATCCATATTTGTGAGCATTTTGTTTTGCTTGGTTCAATCATGAAATAATGTAACTGAAATGTGAATATGTTTTAAGTTATTAAGTATGATCATGCAATAAGTGAAAGCAAAGAAAAACGCGGTTATTTTGGGTGTGGTCGCTATAAATTGAAGACTGCATCAATATCAAATTCATTTGAATATGGAGTTATAAATCGGTTGTGATAAGTTAGACGTTAATATTGGGTTCGGTCACCAGCATAATTTTGATTTTTTTGAAATTCGCGATATGATACAAATTTTATTGCAAATTATTAAAAATTTATATTTTTGATATTTAGGCCTAGCAGCCCTCGTCATTAACTTTATAAATCTACTGATGTACTAACTTTAAGTGTATGTAGCTGGGAGGGGAAAGCCGACGATCATTTGAAAATTTTGACTTTTCGTATTAAAGATATACATTTTTTTTTCCAAAACAAAACCCCTAAAACATTTCCTCCCAGAAACATACATTTTAAGTACATATCAGTAGATTTATAAATTTGACTTCGAGAACTGTTAAATAATTGTGAAAAATAATAATATGCCATAAAATGTGTTTTATATCGCTAATTCCAAAATTACTTGATATCAAAAGGACAATCCTCGTATGCAGAAAGCAATTCGATATGTCAGATATGCACTCATGTCCCACAATGTGCAAACATTGATATTCAATCCCTTTACAGCTTTAAGCAACTTGATTTGTGTCTTCTAAATCTGAAATATTATCAATAAGGCTAGGGTCTATGTGAAACATCTTTCGTATTATTTATTTTCATTGAGATAACTAATGAATGTCAGATTAATATTAAATATAAGTAAAAGTTTATCAGCTATCTAATATATAATCACATAATTTTCACATGGGAAGATTGCGTAATCAAAGGTGTAAATTTGGAGAGTGATAGTGACTTCCTTTCATACATGATGCAAGGCGTGTTTGCCGGTATAACACAGGGGTAGCATAGCCCTATATCATGTATATTGTCCAGCCCTTGATCTAAAGGTTATAACTCACATATTAAGAAACAAAACAAATTGTACACTACCGGTAGCCATTAACGAATTTGGTCTCAATTTTAGGTTAATTTTCTATTTTGTACAGCTATCAAGATTACAAAAGTGAAATTTCGACAAGTTGCGGGTTGAACGGTTCACACATGATGTTACACCCGAAGTTTATCATGAAACGGAAATAATAACGCAACTAATTAACACCTTGAATAAGAGATTGTGTCAGGTGAGAAAAGTCCAGTTCCGTAATAAGGTTGATGAACTGTTCATTAATGGATTCATTCGGTGTTGTGCAATCATTGTGAGCTATTATGAGCCCCATGGGGTAAAATTTACATATGTCGTGGCAAAGATTGCTCGCCTCCCCCCTCTCGGCCTGCTAAAAATTGCTTGCCACCCCTCTCTCGGCTGGCCAAAAAATCTTTGTCCCTCCACCCTCCCACCGGGCTTATAATTATTGCACAACATCTAGGGCCCTAATTAATTTTCATTTATTATTATATGTGATGCGATCAAGCAAAATCAGTCGGAACTCGGAAATATTGATTTTGAGATAGAGCCAAACAAAGATAATTTCCTTTTGTTCCGTCTTGTTTTGGAAACTTTTTAATTGCTCATACCTTTGGAACTGGTTGTTTGATTTCATTGGGGTTTTCTGCAAAATCAGACTACTCTCCTATAAGAAACTGAAAATTTAATATTTCCGAGTTCCGACTGGTTTTGCTTGATCGCATCACATATATTACTCGTATTTATTTATCATTATTATTATGAGGGCCTACGCTTGTATTGTTATTATCATTATTATTATTATTATTATTATTATTATTATTATTATTATTATTATTATTATTATTATTATTATTATTATTATTATTATTATTACAATTTTATCATATTATTGATTATTTAAAGGTCGTAAATATTTGTCCATTCGTCAAGGATTTTGTGAGAAAAGAAAAGAGTCATGTAGTTCCATTGAATTTTTTTTCAATTGTTTTTCATTATACTACATTAGGCCTATATTATTTATTTGCAATGTTTGGAATTTTTCCTCTGGAATAAACTTGCCCCTGCCCATTTCAAGAAAACTTGGTACTTTAATGAATGTGGAACATAATATAGTTCAATATGACTACCTTGTAAAATATACATTGTAAGGAAAGTAGCTGAAAGTATAACAAACCTATCATTTATGTGTTCCGCACTTTACCTTCATCAACAGATTGAAACAAATTTGGTGTAGGGTACATCACAAGGTGGATAACATTTTGTGAATCGTAACAACAAAGTTGAAAAATAGTAACGTCTTGCTTTTTGATGCGCTTGGTAGTGTATTAAAAAAACTTCCTTTTTTCCTCGACCTAGGTAAAACGCCCGGAGGCAAATATTTTCATGTTCATAATAAATATAATAACCCTAAAGCAATAATATGCAATGCGCACAGCATGCTAGCAGATTTCGGTTCTGCCAATTTCTGTTTCCGATTTGAGAAATTAAAACTGAAAAGCCTGGCATAATTTCCGCGACATTTAGTTGAAGGCTCATTCATATTATTTCAAAATTCTTTTCTTTTATTTCTTTTTTAACCTTCGAGGTACTATAAAAGTGTTTTTAACACGCAAGCCTATTGGAGTGAACCTTTAAAACAGATTGATGAAGTTTTTTCAAAAAATAATCCCCACACTGCATGAGCCACCAAGCAACTTGGCTTTATTTAATAACAGCCAAAATCATATCAAACAATAATTCAAAACATGTTAAGGCCGTATAAAATTATTGTTTTGGTTCTCGTCTAGAAGATTTTCATAAATTGATGAGGGTGTTTTTTCTTCTTCTCAATGTAATATTAGCATTATCAGTAATTTCGGTCTCTTTCACAGTGCTCGAGGAAAGGAGGGGCTCTTTTTTTTCAAATGTGAGATTCTTAGACATGTTAGACTACCACAAAAAAATCTTGGAAGTGATCCATGTTCTCTAATAAACTTACAATTATATGTATAAAGTTTTCCTAAAGTATTTCAAAGTCTAAAATGTTTTGAAAATCTAAAAAAAGGTATATACTATCATGTTAAAATATTGCTTGATCAGTTTCATATCAAAAATTACCGTCAAATTTGCAAGACTACTATTATTTTGAACACACAATGTTTGCGCTACTGAAAAAGAGCAGAAGAGCTTTAGTATCATATATAAATAGTAACTAAAGAAATGCAGGTCATAAAAATTAAGTTACTCACCAACACTAGCAAAACACCCAATCCAGTTTCATAAACTTATAAAAATATATCCAAAGATTTCAATAGTTGCAAAATATACAATAAATATAAATCCAAAAAGGCGCAGTTATCGTCAGTTGTAATATTTCCAGATTAATTCCAGTTTGCATAAATCCTCAAGTTCTTCTTAAAGTTGTAAGTTGTTTCCTTTCTTTTGAAGTTGCTTCTTGTTGGTTACCTTGCTATCACGTGTGAAGAGATACGCGATGATACCTTGTTACAGATGGAGTGAGCAAGTTATTCCTTAGTTCTGTCGTGCTTGTTGGACACAACACGACTGGCTAGACATTGGCGGATCCATATCACGGTAGCTACAGACGACCATATATCAGAGATTTAATTAGGCGCAGAAAGGCATCAAGTTTATTAAAAGCTCTCTATGTTCAGAAAGGAAAAGTGCCTTGGGAACACACCAAGTGGAACAGCGCCACTTAGCGAAGAAATAGTCATAGTGTTTCACGTGACCAATGCTGCTTTACTATTGACCAATCACAGACGAGAGGATAGTTGGTTGGTACTGATGGTATGTTTCACATGCATCATGAACAAAATTGCGCTAATCGACTTTAGTTGTGAAACAAACGCTTTTTCGTGATTCGAGACACACTTCATAATTACAACACGATTTTTCGTGCAGTTGGTTATGAGCTGTTTAAAATAAAGCAACACTGAAAGCACAGACAAAAAGAATTATTATCTATAGGCTGCTTGATTGAAAAAAAACCAGTAAAAAGTCTTGATTTGAAAATCGTCTACTTACAATTTAAATTCACAAGCAGGAAAATATCTCTACAGTACAAAGCAAACAATGAGTTATTAATGTTTATTTGGGACTTCTACATGTGGGACGAGTCATCCTGGGTACGAGCGGGTGACGAGTTGTCATGAAATCAGAGTTAGGGTCGTCTTTCTACATTGTTTCTAACACTAAGGGGCCGGGGGTGTTCATAAATACTTTGGTGGGTGGTTAGAAAATATAGGGGTGGGAAAAATAAAAAAAAATGAATCCTAAAAAAGGGGATAAAATCATAGGGGTCCAAAAATTTTGAGGGTAAACGTCCAGGGCCTACGACAACGCACATGTGCATTCTAATTTTTTTTTGCGCGCTTCGATCGAATGAATGTTAAAATATTCGATTGTGTACTCGACAAAATTTGCGTTTGCGCACTTTACAATTAGGATCAGGTAGGCCAGTTTTCAGGTAGGCCTATTTACCTGATTTCCTACTTTTTATTACTCCAAATTTCCGCACTTTTATTTATTTTCAGCCCATTTTGAGGCTTTATAGCCCAACTCGCGCACTTTTTCAGGCTTTTCCTGCAAAGTCACTTTAGGCCACTGGCATCCCTGTTTGGGTGTAACACTATGACTCCAATGAGTAATAGGCCTATACTCCAAACGGTCATAACTCCAATAACCTAAATTTTTGGTTTCTTTTTTTTAGGACATGAAGAGGGGGGGGGGGAGGGAAAAAACTTCCACCCTTTTTTAGGGGGGGGGGGTCAAAAAACTTTTCCAACCCCCACCAAATGATTATTTACGAACACTCCCTAAATAATAGAAAATAACCCTAGCATTTGGACATGTAAATATCATTGAAACGAAGTATGATAGTAAATTGCGTGATAGGCTTTTACGACCGGAGTTCATAACAATTAGTAAGTTTTTAGCGGGTTTGCCGTCAGACAAGTTTGGAACTGTCAAGCTTTTGTCAGGAGTAGGCCTAGTCCCGAAGAAGTCAGAGCTGCTACTCTTTTCGAAACTGGCTGCGAGATACATGTACAGCTCTGAGTACTTTCATGATTCATTCACCCAATTTTATATGAACCATGGGAAGAGCGGAAGTCTGAATTTAATCTACAGAGGTCCCTAAATAATTTCAGACTTTTTTCCAAGTCAATATCCCAGCAAATCACCACCGTCGGGAATTGAACCAGGGGCCTTATGCACTATAAAGACAAGTACCCTAACCACTGCGCCACGCTCTCCATTGAATGTGAACAATTTTTTAACATGCAAATGTTGCAAATTACCGGTATAAGGTATCACGATTATTATGCCAAGATATGTTGCATTCGATAACATATGTAATATTCTTACTTCAATCATGTTAATTGTGACTAATTAGATTAACCATTTTGCCATTTATTGATTACATTACGTGTGATAAACATTTGTATAATTTCGACCTTCATGAACTGAATATGTTCATGATGATGAATAACTTATTTTGCATTGATCAAAAATTGACTATATTTAGAGCATAGTCTATGCAACATGATCCAATATTTAAAGACCCATTCAGTGATCCCAGCCAAGTGTGGAAAATTTTAATTTGTTTATAAATTGCTTAAAATTGAAGGATAAGTCATTCAAATTGTCATTTGGTATTTTTGAAATGACAAATTTGGAAAAAAACGAAGAAAACAGCAGTACTATGACGAAGTTGAAGCCCCATTCAAATACATGTAGCTAATTTAGATACTGTCAGTATCTAAATTACAGGTTCGTGTAAAATGTCTTATTTTGTCTTAAATACACGGCTTTCGGCTGAACCACTCGCAGGCTATGTTAACACATCTATGACAATGACAAAATCCGAATTTTGATGATTTTTACGATCGTCCGGAGGAGCAAATCACTGAATGGGCCTTTAAAGGAAAACGGAAGAATTTGCTTAATGTATATTACGTAGCCATGTCTGATTGTTTAATTATTTCTCAGAAGATTTTTATGAAATGCAATGAGGTAATGATTGACCTCATTTAAGACACCGAGTTGTAACTGCGTTCAACATATTTAGTAGTCTTTTCTGGCTGTAGTTTTCTTACGGTCCAGAGAATCTCCATGTTCATGTTTCGTGTGTTTATCATTATTGTGCATGATATGTGCGCTGTTGCGGTGTATATATTAAAATATTAATATCTTAAAATCCTGTGCATCAAAATGAACCAAAATTACACACAGGATTACTTAAATACTCTACTCAATGTCAGTAACCAAGCAGTTGTCCAACTGACACAACAGCAAAATGCACTGAGATTGAACAGTTCCTGGACAACATTCACAGCCCAATAATTGGCACCCAGCAAGAATGCGTATCATCAGATACTTATACATAGATGGAAATTTCCAAAGAGTAAATGGAATAGCGTGGAACGGGCTGATTTATGCTTTTCACGCACTTGCTTCAAGAAACAGGTCTTGTTCTACACTCTTCTTCAAAGATTTCTTGTGCTGGGTGCCAATGATTGGGCTTTGAATGTTGTCCAGGAAGCTATTCCATGTCAGTCCATTTTGCTGTTGTGTCAGTTGGACAACTGCTTGGTTATTGACATGTGTTTAGAGTAGAGTATTGAAGTAATCCTGTGTGTAATTTTGGTTAATTTTGATACACAGGATTTTAAGACATGACCTTGTGAAAAATTATAAGTTTCTTTTTTGGTTTAGTGTATTTATCTTGTTATGTGATGTAAATAATCAGTAAATTATTGCATTTTATGTAGAAATAGTATTGGTATAATATTAAAATTGAATAAATGATCCTCTCTGAGCATGAAGCTAGCAGAGACTAGCTTAGTGATAATTGATTGAGTGGCTCTATATCAGCTTTATAAAACAAGTCAGTTATATTCCTATGATGAACATGGTGAATCTCACAAGTTTTTACAAGCCAATTCGTCAAGCCATTTCGCAAAGCTAAGACTTGCAAGACTTCTTTCCACATTGCAGTGTTCAAGTACATGTATTGTCTACATCTCAGCATTATGACGTTGTGAGTTCATTCATTTAATGCGCCTTTCCTAATTCATTCAAGTTAAACAAATATGAACAACAAGATGCGGATATGAAACGCGGTGAGGGGGATAATAAAGGGAAGGGAGGGGTCAGCAAAGGAAAAAGTCAGACCATTCTCAGATAATATGTTATATTAGTATAATGTGAAATGTAATATTATGTAAATTCTAAATAGTTTATCTAATGATGTGCTTCAAGGCAATGAAGTGAAAACTCTTTGCCTTTCTTGCTCTTGTTTCCCGCTTTATATTTGTGTCATTGGTTTTATCATTATTCTTCACACTTAACCTCTCAACACCTCTGGCGAAATAACGCATTCAAAATTATCTATATTATCAAGCCATACCTCGGGTTATATAGCCCTAATCCGAACCCTAATTTTCACTTGTATTTCCGAATCCAAATGCGATAGAAAGAATTAAGCCAAGTATACAAACTTAAGTGGAGGAACAACCAGTTCAAGGACAGGAGTTAAAAATATATGGAAAATATAATTTAAATATTGTACTGCAACACCCAGGGAAAAGATGATTACTGAGCACTAAATACGGGACAAAATTATCTAGAGCACAAAACAGACAACCGATGTTTTAGGCAGATACACCAAACTTCCTCAGGGATAAACATGAAAATTACCAAATAAAAAAAGTGCAGCAAGAAGTAAATATTGTAAATGTCAACATCAAGACTTGCCTTTCTTCAACAGGATTATGCCCCAAGCTTGGATTTGTTGTCCCCACTTTTTGAAGGGTAAAATAAGGAACAATTCTTGGCTTTTTAAAATTCTCGAACATGGCAAAGAGTGTTCTGTAAAGTCGTAGGCCTACCCCTCTTACAGATTGGAATATTCTTATCATTTCAATATTATTTACTTCTACAGTAATTTGAATTTGACCCCTGTTAAATTGGTTAACATAGCCTATTGTTTTCTATGCATTTTTTATTGATCTAGAGACGTCGATTACAAGTTGATTTCTGAGGAAGCACGATAGCCCCCTTCTTCCAATTATAATAGCGAACCATATTTTTCAACATATAGCGAACCTGTGACATTATAAGGAACGTTCCCGGGGGAACCTTCGACATAGCAGGCTGTACCTACTTTTCTGCATGTAGACACGGAACATACCCGTTTCACCTTTGAAACAATCAATCAGGTATTGTCTCAAAATGCAGTATTCTGAATCTCAAGACATCTGATAACGTCAAAATATCGTTATAGCAGAATGCTATTGTTAACACCCTGCTTATGTTTTAAACAATATGTTGTACTACCCATGCTAACTGCAGTGTTCGGGTTTATTTCCCCAAGGCTTTTTGAAAATTGCTGCTCTATTTTGAGACTTACCTTGGTGTTTAATTTCCTTTTTATTTAGTTAAGTGGGTAAGTGTCAATTTTTGTTATCAGTGATTTTAGGCAGGTGAAAAATCCTTATCTTACAACTAATTATTGGTGATTATTTCTTTTAACACATTTGTTATTACTCATTTTATATTATCATGATTATTGTTACAATTACTCCTGAACGTTTCAACATCTTAATGCAGATTCCCTTGCCATTTCTTTATCGAAATATCAGTGGCATGCAACTGGGAAAACGCGTGTTACGAGAAAACAAATCAGCAGCTTAAAACATGCATTCTATGTCCTGTAATGTTTAAGTTCTAACGAATATTTGATGACATAAAATCCATGATGTTACATAGAATCTGGTAGAAATATAATATGTTACGTCATCGAATATTTGTTACAATTTTCACAGTGCACCATGTTTAAGGCTCTATGCAGACAGAATGTGACATTATCAACCCTTTCACAGTGCACCATGTTTAAGGCTCTACTATGGATGGATTCTGTCCCTGGTATTTGTCAGTATGCAGATAGAGTGTGACATTATCAACCCTTTCACAGTGCACCTTGTTTAAGGCTCTACTATGGATGGATTCTGTCCCTGGTATTTGTCAGTATGCAGATAGAGTGTGACATTATCAACCCTTTCACAGTGCACCTTGTTTAAGGCTCTACTATGGATGGATTCTGTCCCTGGTATTTGTTAGTATGCAGATAGAGTGTGACATTATCAACCCTTTCACGGTGCACCATGTTTAAGGCTCTACTATGGATGGATTCTGTCCCTGGTATTTGTCAGTATGCAGATAGAGTGTGACATTATCAACCCTTTCACGGTGCACCATGTTTAAGGCTCTACTATGGATGGATTCTGTCCCTGGTATTTGTCAGTATGCAGATAGAGTGTGACATTATCAACCCTTTCACAGTGCACCATATTTAAGGCTCTACTATGGATGGATTCTGTCCCTGGTATTTTGTCAGTATGCAGATAGAGTGTGACATTATCAACCCTTTCACGGTGCACCATGTTTAAGGCTCTACTATGGATGGATTCTGTCCCTGGTATTTGTCAGTATGCAGATAGAGTGTGACATTATCAACCCTTTCACAGTGCACCTTGTTTAAGGCTCTACTATGGATGGATTCTGTCCCTGGTATTTGTCAGTATGCAGATAGAGTGTTACATTATTAACCCTTTCACGGTGCACCATGTTTAAGGCTCTACTATGGATAGATTCTGTCCCTGGTATTTGTCAGTATGCAGATAGAGTGTGACATTATCATCCCTTTTACGGTGCACCTTGTTTAAGGCTCTACTATGGATGGATTCTGTCCCTGGTATTTGTCAGTATGCAGATAGAGTGTGACATTATCAACCCTTTCACGGTGCACCATGTTTAAGGCTCTACTATGGATGGATTCTGTCCCTGGTATTTGTCAGTATGCAGATAGAGTGTGACATTATCAACCCTTTCACAGTGCACCTTGTTTAAGGCTCTACTATGGATGGATTCTGTCCCTGGTATTTGTCAGTATGCAGATAGAGTGTGACATTATCAACCCTTTCACCGTGCACCATGTTTAAGGCTCTACTATGGATGGATTCTGTCCCTGGTATTTGTCAGTATGCAGATAGAGTGTGACATTATCAACCCTTTTACGGTGCACCTTGTTTAAGGCTCTACTATGGATGGATTCTGTCTCTGGTATTTGTCAGTATGCAGATAGAGTGTGACATTATCAACCCTTTCACCGTGCACCATGTTTAAGGTTCTACTATGGATGGATTCTGTCCCTGGTATTTGTCAGTATGCAGATAGAAGTGTGACATTATCAACCCTTTCACCGTGCACCATGTTTAAGGCTCTACTATGGATGGATTCTGTCTCTGGTATTTGTCAGTATGCAGATAGAGTGTGACATTATCAACCCTTTCACAGTGCACCATGTTTAAGGCTCTACTATGGATGGATTATGTCCCTGGTATTTTTCAGTATGCAGATAGTGTGTTACATTATCAACCCTTTTACGGTGCACCATGTTTAAGGCTCTACTATGGATGGATTATGTCCCTGGTTTTTGTCAGTATGCAGATAGAGTGTGACATTATCAACCCTTTCACAGGGCACCATGTTTAACTCTCTTCACGCGGGTGTCAACTGCAGACGACAAGTTTCAATTTTTTTTCAAAAGGTCAAAAATTTCAGAAATGTGAATTTTCATGACCATATTTGGAATCAGCATGAAAAATGCATTAAAATGAGTACAAACAAGCCTACAATTGGTTCAGTGGTTCTTAAGATAGCTCTTGATATTTTGAGAAAATACCTGAAAACTTGGACTTTTCATGTTGAAGCCTTTGGCTAGCATGCAGAGCATTAAGGCTCTACTATGGATGGATTCTGTCTCTGGTTTTTGTCAGTATGCAGATAGAGTGTGACATTATCAACCCTTTCACAGTGCACCATGTTTAAGGCTCTACTATGGATGGATTCTGTCTCTGGTATTTGTCAGTATGCAGATAGAGTGTGACATTATCAACCCTTTCACGGTACACCATGTTATTTTATTTTATTTTATTAGATCTTATTTTGCCTGGGGAACAAACTCAGTGGTCCACACTGATTTCCAGTCTGGCCCAGGGGTCAAACAAAATACATCAAAATACAAATGAAATACATACAAAAGAATTACATACCATGGATTTAACAAATAACATCATATATGAACACACCAAGGAAGCACATTTGTGCAGGTCGGCTGCAGTGCAGCAATGTCGGCAGGCTTCTAAGACAGCCCGCAGACAGAGTCCGCACTGCAGGATCTACTATGGATGAATTCTGTCTCTGGTATTTTGTCAGTATGCAGATAAAGTGTAACATTATCAACCCTTTCACGGTGCACCATGTTTAAGGCTCTACTATGGATGGATTCTGTCCCTGGTATTTGTCAGTATGCAGATAGAGTGTGACATTATCAACCCTTTCACGGTGCACCATGTTTAAGGCTCTACTATGGATGGATTATGTCCCTGGTATTTGTCAGTATGCAGATAGAGTGTGACATTATCAACCCTTTTACGGTGCACCTTGTTTAAGGCTCTACTATGGATGGATTCTGTCCCTGGTATTTGTCAGTATGCAGATAGAGTGTGACATTATCAACCCTTTCACGGTGCACCATGTTTAAGGCTCTACTATGGATGGATTGTCCCTGGTATTTGTCAGTATGCAGATAGAGTGTGACATTATCAACCCTTTCACGGTACACCATGTTTAAGGATCTACTATGGATGAATTCTGTCTCTGGTATTTTGTCAGTATGCAGATAAAGTGTAACATTATCAACCCTTTCACAGTGCACCATGTTTAAGGCTCTACTATGGATGGATTCTGTCCCTGGTATTTGTCAGTATGCTGGATTTAATTTGATTAGAATTTGGTATACTTATGATTAATATTTGAATTGAAGTGTTTAAAAATGATTTTAATTTTCATACTTTTTTTTATAAATTCTGAAAGTTTGAAATAATATTCTGCTTGGATTTGTTAGCTTCACAGCAGGATAGTTGGGTAATTAGAGACAGGTAGAGAGAGTGACAAAATGCAAATGGATAGACACTTCAAATTATTATCACAATATCATATATGATATATTTAATTTTATCACAATAAATATCTTTTCATTCCACAAATATACAAGAACATACCACACAATTCATATGTTTTAATGCCCATAAAAACCTATATTGAACCTTACATGATAACATATATGCTAATAATGTAATTAAGGGCTGGGGTATGAACGTTTGGACAGTATTTATTTTGGGACATTAGAGCACATCAGACATATCGAATTGCATTCTGAATACGAAGAATGTCATTCTGATATCAAATAATTTTGATTTTTTGAAATTAGCAATTTAATACACATTTTATGGCAAATCATTAAAATTGATATTTTTGATATTTAACAGTACTTGAAGTAAACTTTATAAATCTGATGATTTATACTTAAAGTGTATGTAGGTGGGATGAAAAGCCGACGATCAATTGAAAATTTTGACCTTTCAGTATTGAAGATATGGATTTTTTTCCCAAAACACCAAAAAAATTAGGTCTTTTTGGGAAAAAATCCATATCTTCAACATGAAAGGTCAAAATTTTCAATTGACCGTCGGCTTTTCCTCCCTGCTACATACACTTTAAGAATATATCATTAGATTTATATAATTTACCGAGGACTGTTATATATCAAAAATTTGAAAAATATCAAATTTTTATAATTTGTCATAAAATTTGTATTATATTGTGATTTAAAAAAATGAAAATTATTTGATATCAGAAAGACATGCTTCGTATTCAGAATGCAATTCGATAGGTCTGAGGTGCTCTCATGTCCAAACAAAAAATACTGTCGAAACGCAATAAACGCTCATTTTGGATCCCTTAAGGCATTTTCTTTAATTCATACAACATAAATCTGCCTCATATTCACCAGGCCCAAAAGCAGTGAGCTATAACAGCCCCAAGATGACCAACCGCTATTGTCTTTTATACAATGGTTTTAGATCTGCATTTCTGACTTCCATACTTTGTTCAGCTTATAATTGGTGAAAAAATGGGACTCATAACATTGTGGATTGATATAGAATGCCGTGCACAAAGTTGGGGCACAGCACCTACAATGTATCGTGTTGTGTGACTTGAGCACGCTTATGTGAATTTATGTGAGTGTAAGTTAGCACTATTGGTGTGTGTACTGTGTAGTCACAAAAAAATAATAAAAATTGTCAATTATATAAGCTGAATAAAGTAAAATTACTATTCTGCATTGGTGGCAAGCAGCTTTTTTCCAAATGATCAAATCTAGAACACTAAAATAAAATCTTTCAAAATAATTTTTCATCAATAAAATTCCCACGATGTGTTAACGTAGACAATTGTCCACCCAAAGGTGGACAATTGTCCACCTTTAATTAGTTTATCTGCACAAAGTTCCAGTTTGAAGATTTCAGAATGACACTTTTTCTGGAAAAAAACTCATTTTGAAAGATTTTATTTTAGTAATTTAGATTATATCTCATTAAAAAAAATCTTTGGACCTATAAAAGGCAATGCTATGAATCCAACTTGCTATGCATCCTATGCATAGGGTCAGTCAGTCAGTCTCCTTAGGCATATACACTGAGCTAGCTAGACTAGGACACATCCAAGTGCCTTTGGTGTAAAGCTCTGCTTCCTGCAATCCCAGGGACAACCTTCAATACACTTATAGAAATCAATGGGCTTCCTGAATTTCTGCAGTGGTGTTGAAAGAGACTGTTTGACCAAGACCTATGTAAGGTTTCTGGTTACAATATACTACAGGATAAAACTTCAAATGTACCCTTACAATTTTGGTTTAGTTTGATAATGTTGATGCTGAATGATGTCTGCTCTTGATGCTGGTCATTGATACATGTCTACGTTTGAATGATCATAATGTATAACACAGCCACAAACAAATGAGAAAGATATTGGCAGTCAATGCTAAAATAAAAATATGAATATCTATTCTTTTGTAGCAATACTTACACCTTGATATATCCTCTTTCAGGAATCATACATTGTGATAAACTGACAATGACTGTATTTTGATAAACGTTGTAGCACATTGTCAGCCTGCTACGCTAATTGCCTAAGTCATTTTTTATAATTTTGAGAACAAAGTACAAAATGTGGTTCATGCATGCATCAGTTACGTAATCACCATGATTATTTTGGATTATACCTTTTCACTTGTATCCTTCTCATTTGTTCTTGTTCAAAGATCAGTGAATAATGCAGATTTGACCCATATTTTGTACTTTGTTCTCAAAATTACAAAAAATACTTACACAATTAGCATAGCAGGCTGACAATATGTTACTTTTCTTTTGTCGCATCAAATATGCAACTTTATCATTTTTCTGTGATGGGGAAGCCTCAGATTTGAGAAAAAAACCCTTTCAGTTGGAAATGATACTGACATGCTGAATTCATACCTAGATCTTTACTCATTATTGGTGCTAATTTTATGGTGCTGTTTTCACACCACATTTAGTCCATTTTGGAATGATTCCTAACATAAAGCCAAGTAATTTACATGTATCATAAGCAACTTGTTGTTTGAAATTATCCTGTGATAGACTTTTCATCAAAGAGGTTGTTAATATTTATAATAGAGCTTGAGGTCTATGGCAGTGAAGAATCATATGAAATCCGAATATGAACTGAGCCTTATATCAAATTTAGGAGCAACTTATCCTGCAATCATATGAAATCCGAATATGAACTGGGCCTTATATCAATTTTAGGAGCAACTTGACCTGCATTACTGAGACATCTTGGCATGGGTGAACTATGATTAGATCTCTCCAGTATTATGCAACTTACACAGATAGTACTACAGTTGTTTGAAAAATATGGAGCACACTAAGCTTCACACAATCATGATAAAGTCCTTCTTACTTGTAGTACTAAGTAAGAATGTTGAATTGATAGCCATCACAATACAAAACGCTAAAAGCGTGCAATAAATGTTGTCAATTTAGCTCTTGGGTATAATTCTGGATGTTATCAGATTATACCTAATACAACAGCCCTTTTTAATTTTCTGCAGTTGATTGGAAATCTTCAGAAATCAGGTCAAAAAGATGTAATGTGCAGTAAACAAAAATACCACAACTAATCACACACTGGCGACAACACATTCGATGAGCATGTGATGTAGTATGATTGTTCACACCAATCATGTACCGTGTTGGTCTTACTTGATGCAATGTATTGAAAGTGTTGTCCACTGCGTGGTCGAATATGCATTCAAATCTCCATATTATATCTCCATGGTCTATATTTTGATAGCCTCTCATTATCAGCGTTTTTCTTAAATGTCCTCCTGAAAAGGTCTATATAGTAGTAAAGCCAATCACAGACATTGCAGAGCTTTTATCCCCCTTTGCTAGATCATGTGCACAAAGATTTTTTTTTGATACAGCCATATGATTGACTAAACTAGCCTCTTCTAAAGTCATGAATCTACACTGTCATGGTTGTGGTGATCCGGTGGGGAGTCAACAAGTTTGTCCTTGCATGAGTCGGAGTCTACAGGTGATGCCATTAAATCACTGTTGTCAGGTTGACTGTGTAGCATAGGTCCTGTACAAAATATAATAAGAAATAAAGAATAGAAAATGAAAGATTTTTTTACAAGACCTTTTGCATCATTCATTATCATATAACCCCTCTGCAGGGTAAAACGTTTTTTTTGGCTTGTGCAAGGGCAACCAGGTAATTTGGCCATTTCATGCTAGAGTACAATGGCAATCACATGCTAAAGAATATGTGATGCGATCAAGCAAAATGAGTCGGAAGTCGGGAACTTTGATTTTGAGATTCAATCAATAATAGTATTCAACTTCTTTTGTATTTTATTGTTCTGAGCAACACTAAAATGGCCATATCTCCGGAACCGTAAGTCTAATTATGATGGATTTTTCAGTGAAATAAAGCTCTGAGAATAGCTCATATAAAGAGATTGAAAACTCAATTTTGATTTTGATCGACATCCGACTGATTTTGCTTGATCGCATCACATATGTCCAAAATTATACATTTGTTGGTGCACCAAGGCAAAGGAATGGCGTATCCAAGGCAAATGGTTTCACTGCCTTTGGTTATTTTCCCCCTGTCTCTGCAGTGCACATAAAATAGCATACACAAGTTTCTTAGCTAGAATTTACTTGTTCTCGTCATTTGCACCAAAACTGCATGTCTAAAATCTGATCTTGAAAACATAAACCACCTTCTGGGATTCAGTCAGTAGAAAAAGCTTTTGCTATAGCCTTGATTTATTGGTCTGGTTTTGTTTTGAGTTCACAGAATTTATTCAAGCATTATTTTTAGAATTTGGCACACTGTATAAACAGGTATTAATTTTGCTTGTCCCACAAGTAAACTGGTTGTCCCACAAGTAAACTGCCTGTCCAAAGCAACTGGACTGCCGATGGGTGGCTAGTTAACACATTGGTACACCCCCCATTTATTCATACAACACTGCACAAACAGCATGAACAAAATAATTTTCATAATAATAATGGGAAATTATATCCAAGAACAGATCAGTATAAATTAAACCTGTGGTAAACACAATGAATAATATCTAAACATTTAACATGTGTCAAACTTCTAAATTTAAATACTAAATTTCAAAGCAAAAAAAAACCCCAACCACAATGAACATTCACTTGGTTCCTTTGTTTTCTATGGTTATAAAAAACAAGATGGAAGCAACGAACTTAAATTGGAAACAATTACAGCTGATTTCCTCCTGAGTTACACAGAGGGTACACAATCAATTGATTTCTGGCAGCTCATACAGATACATACATGCATGTTTAGGATCTATCATGGCCAATTATTATATTAGGCCTATATATAATCTGGTAAATGTCCTGTTCTACGTCACAAAACTATGTTTGGTATTTTCCTACAGTTTTCACATTACATCATCAGGGACTGCCTTTTGAGGAGAGTGAGAGCTAAATCTGATACAGGAGAGTGATTTTTAGCTCTCCTTAGTTGACCATTCTCTCCTTACATTCCACTGAAAATGCTCTAAACAACTCTCCTTGAAGGCTCCAGAAGAGCTATTTAATGCTCTCCTGCAAATTCCAAAAGACAGTCCCTGCATCATTTTACTAAGGCTGATTTGATGTAACTTTTTAAAAAGAAAGAAAATCCTTAGTCAGGACCTAAGAAATTGAGTCTAGTAGCTCACCACTTTTATCCCATTAATTGGAACAGGTCAAGTTTATTCACAGAGAACTTGGTAGTAATTATATTCTGACCTATATGATGTTGTCCAAGATGTTTGTTATTATGTAAACTGGTTTCTCCTTTGGGTCAGGGTGTCATATCAGGTTAACAATGAGTAAACCCATGGATGAACCATGCTATACTGCATTGAGTCCACCATCAGCTTGCTTACAAAACAACATGGTCCACAAGAGCTACATGTATATCATGAAAAGAGTTCTTAAGATTAGTTTACTTTTTGGGCACATATCTGCTGATTTCTATTGTCTTTTAATGTTGTTACTAGTGATGGCAGAGAAATTGAAATAAAAAATAATAAACAAAGTATGTATCTACATCAATATATCCCAACTAATATGGCAATGGTAAGCTATATGTTTCCTTTGGCAAAGCATGATAGTATTTTGTAAATGCCAAAAAATAAAACATTTACTGCTGTATTTTTTTCTGGATTTTATGGAGTGGCTTCTATGGACCTGGTATTATCCATACTGTCTTCCACCCCAATATGATTTTTATATAGAAATGAAGACAATTGATCCTGAGGTTTTAGTCAGCCAACCCACATCAATTAAACAATCTAGTTTAAAAAGTTTGAAACAATGTATTAATTCTAAGAATGCCTAATCCTTAAGTAATGTATCCTTAAGTGTTGAAAACCAGCCTGTAACCCCTATGTCATCAATGTAAAGTAGAAGGAGGAGGTCCGTCCATTCAGCCTCCATCATCCCTCGGATTAATGGGTCAAGCAGTACTTCCTATCCTCAAACTAGATACCAGATGGTGTGGCCATAGATGGTGTGGCCATGTATGACTCAATTGGTAGGCACATTGTGATAGACTGGGGTTAACCAATATAACCAGATATATTGACAGACAATTTGCCACATGATAATCATTTTTTACAAACACAGGAAAGATATCTGTTGAGTGTATACAAATATTCCTACTTTTCATATACAAATATATACCAGTACAAATAAAAGTTATCAATCAATCACTAGGTTTTTCGGTTAAACATATAATGTGCATAATTCTCTTTAATACACAAAATTTTCATTCCCCTACAAATTCTAAGGAAAACAAACAAACAATGAACTATTAAAATAAATAAAAATAATAAAAATTAACAGATAGTCCTACATAATCAAAAACAGAAAAAAAAAGATTAATTATAGGTTAATGAACACCTATAACTTGTTGGGAGATAAATTAGACAAAATAATGCATGAGCACTGATGTTGATGCATCTAATGCACAAGCCCCAAAGGGAAAAGTGCATTAGACACATCAATATCAGCGCAACATCAGCACTGCGCTTAGTATGCTGAGCGCACATTAGACACAATCTATGCATGGTTTGGATTTTTCTAACGCTTGTATGAATGCCCACTAATATTTCTCTAGTAGCAGTCGATATTTTTAAACTTTGTATACATGGGAACACTTTTGTACACATATCCATTTGGTTCTGCTAAATACATTTTCTAAATTCTGAAAATCAGGTGATGGGGTAAACGAAGAAAATTGTGTATTTAAGCTGGTCAATCAGTCGCATTGCATGTATTATTCAGCAGAGCTTCATGCAACTGGGATGTATAAATAAGACATAAGACGAATAGCAATATGCACACAGTTTATACGTCACTGATTCAATGATACATGTACACATGAGCTCACACACACAAGACAAGCCATCATTCGATCAAAGATTCAATGATCTCTGGATTTAAAATTAAAACTTCAATTTTACTGTACATAATTAAAGCACTTCAGGCTTAGTTTTTCACATGATATTTACAATCATGCAAAAGGTAGCAATTCAAGAAAAATTAAGGGTGTCGCTCTAGAGCATAATCACTTATTATGGCTCTCACTCATTAGTCTGCCTTATATGCAAATCTGGAAAATAAGAAACTAGCAAATCAAAAATAAAGTAACCACTGTGAAGTGATTTGTATCGCTTCCATGCCTTCAGAAATAGAAAAACTTAACATGCCTAAATTCAGAACTTGCAGATATGATGGCAAAATTACACAAATTTACTATGGAAATCCTGACCTAAAATTTGGAACCTGAAGTTGGATACAACCATGTGTAGCCACTGACGGAGTAAGACATTGTCTGTGGTTTAGCCAATCACATATTCCCTAATTTTAACAAATGACCTAATGGAAGTAAACTTTTGACACCAATAATTACGTAAGTGTTGCTTATGAAGGGCGCACACATAATGTCCGTGCTCGTTAATGACTCAATCTACATATTACATGTTACTAATAACTGTCTATGGTTTAGCCATGGACAAATGAAGACACTGTCGGTGGTTAAGCCAATCACACCTTCCTTAATTGTTAATGATCTGATGGAAAAACTTTTCACCATTACTTCACACCATTAATTACACCAGGTGCCCACACCTGTCCCTGCATTGCTCATTAATGACTCAATCTACATATTATGTAAATCAGGATCTAATTAATACTATAATACATTAATAGTCATTGGGGTACAGGGGAAAAGAAGAATCATGCAATCACACACTAGCACAATTAAACATGAAATTACAATAGAAACATAACATGCATAGGCAGATAACCCAGAGAAAAACCTCCGGCCAAACCTGCCTGTGCGGGGAATAGAACCCCAGACCTCTCGCTTATGGGTTGATATTAGCAGCTACATTAACACCCTTCTTTTCTGGGTTTTCCCAAGGCAGAAAATAATACAGAATTTTTCCTTTCCTTGAAAACCAGAATTCTGGCTAAAACTGGAAAGTGGCATCTCTGCAGGTGAAGTAATTCTGGGAGCAGATGGCTTAGAAATTTTGAAGGACACCCTTTCAAAAATTGAAAACTTGGCTACACCACTGTACACATGCATTTTTGCATCTTATCCAAACTGCTGGGGCAATTTAACTATTCCCCCAATTAGTCGATATCCAAGTCATCAGGTCAGATGAACAGCAATGTAATAGTGACCTATCATGTGCTACAGATTATATCATGCAGCATTTTTAGCTATTTTTACTGTGACAAATCACATCAAGCACAGTGGTTTCAGGAAGCTTCAATGATATAATTTGCATACTCTCTTTATTTCTTTATTGCGGGCTTTATTGATATTTTGATCATATATTTTGATCATATGGGGAAACTGGTTCAGGGAAATTTAGAGCATGGGAAAGCAATATAACAGTATCATTAAAAATATTGTTGCACAGCCCCACAGAGGATGAGTGGCCCACTGTTATTGCTGTGGAATTACCAGTTCTGTGGGCATGATACAGGTTGGAAGAAGAGTTAGTAAAACAGTAATTTTCAATAGTAATCCCTCATAAAAATTTAAAATATACCTTTGTTTGTGAAGCTGAATAGTAATAGTAAAATTTGAATGCCGAGCTAGGTCAATTTGGGGAAAGTTTTTGGGTCCCTATACATGCTCTGTATAGCTGTGTGAGTGCACTGTACATGGCTGTAGGCAATGAATGGATGATGTCCACATAGATTTCATAAAGGTAGGTAAAATATGCAAATAAGCTCATTAATATTCATAAATATGCAAATAACATGACACAAAACTATACAGCACATCAGGCCACTATTATCAATCACCCAATAAAGTTTGAAGTTGATTGTACTTGTATACATATTAACATATTAATTGGTAATATGTATACATGTAGTAATATTAATCAGTAGGTATGTTTCTGGCAGAATGACTCTTAGCACAATGGTATAGTTTCTGGACTATGGATCCATAGGTTGTTGTTTCGACCCCTGGTAGAATGCTGGTAGAATTTTAATTCTAATAAATTTCTTTTCTTTTTGTTAAGAGGAAATAATAATGGCAAAAAAACTTGTGTTATAAAACTGAACACCGTGCAGGGGCGGATCCAGGAATTTTTGATAGAGGGGGCACCTTTTGGTCGATGACAAAAAAATGGTGTTAAGGGGGTTACCCCCTCGAAAACTCAACGGTTTTGGCCCATTGTTTGCTGTTCATGGCTGAATTTGTTCATTTTTTGTATTTCTTTCTTTTTTTGTATTTCTAAGTTAGGCCGGCGCCCTTTGCTAGTCAAAAAATAGAGGGGGCGCGCGCCGGCTGCGCCCCTCCCTAAATCCGCCACTGCCGTGCAATCTAACCTAATATGTGACATGATCAAGGGAAATGAGTCGGATGTCACTAATATTGATTTTGAGATATTGGCAAAGAAAGTGTTAAAATTCTTTTGTTTTAATTTGTTTTCTGCAATTGATAAATTGATGTAATTTAAAAAAACAAGTCATATCAACATGGGGTTTACAGTTTCTGAAAGCTCTAAATGTCCGCTTTAGAAGCATATATAAAAGTTATTTTCGACTAGGGTCGACATGTGACTCATTCCCCTTGATCATGTCACATATACGATGTATGGGATGTAAATGTTAACTACAGGAAAAAATATCTCTGCCCAGAGAGCCAAACAAACATTTGTACCATAACATACACATTGTTGTGGAAGCCAAAAATACAAAAAAGTTAAACTTATGTTTTTGACCAAACCTTCTGGAATAGGGTCAAACTTTGAGGATGTGAGACAACCTCTTGGAATGCCTTGCACTCAATTCTTAGAAGATGCAAAAGAGTATTCAATGTTATATCAAATTTTGTGCTTGTGTATTTGTTTTGTTGTATGAATTCAACTTCATGGCAAAATGGTCCAGTTCCAGTGACAGATTATCTAGAAAAGACAATCCTGGTAATGTATGGTGGTGCCAGTGTTCACATAACAGAATACAGTTATAACAGGTGACAATATGACACAGCGCATTGTATTTTTGATGGCAGATAATATGGAATGGCCATTATGTGCATGCATAGTCATCAAAAGGAAGCGAATTAAATTTATTTTAAGAGTGTTATATAACACACATATATTGTAGACAGTTTTTATGGTAACTTAATAAAACCATTTGGTGCTCTGCTATATCTGAGCTAGACAAGAAGGAATACTGCAATACTGCTATTCAGTTAGCAGCCTGCACAACCGATTCTTTTGTTTGGCAAGGCTCACTCAGTCATTTAATGAGGCAATACAAACGATCGAATTTGGTGTTGAAATGAGCTAAATTTTTAGTTACACCTTTTCGATGTAAAATTAATTTACTCGGCCAAATGAAAAGCAATCATTTTCATTTTTTCAGTAAATGTCAAGAAAAATTGTAGTGCTTGATACTGTATTTTTTTTTTCAAATTCTAGTGTTAAACTTAGGCGTGAAATTTAGTCATTTAGTGTAAGATTTTCGATTTTGATAGGCTTAAACTCTGTCCATGAGCCTTTTTTTGGATCAACCTTTTAGCTTTTCAAAGTAAGATAGTTCGCTAATGAAGGATTTTTCCCAACTTTCTAACGCACATCACCGTGAGCGATATATCATAGTTTTGTCAGAATTTGCGTTTTCATTTCACTATTTTAACTGCCGGGTGACCATTTTTCAAAATCAACGAGTGAAATCTATAGGCTAATACTAGCATTGTGGATCGATATCCCTGGGTTTAATAGGAATACCGGCATGGCTACAGTGTTGCTAGAACTTCAATATAGCAAAGAAATCCCCAGGCCTATAGCGCTCCTACTGATCATGTTTAACCAGAACACTCAATTGGGGATTTGGGCTACAAATCGCTGGTCGAACAATTTGCTTTCAATGGAAAATTGACCTGGATAAACAACAAAGGAAATATCGACTATTTCTGTTGGTTGCTCTCGAGATAAAAGCACTGAGTTAGACATTTTCGGAGTATGAAGGGAAAAAGGGTAAAATAAAAAAGGAAATTCTAACAAAACTATAATATATAGACCCACACGATGTGCTTTACAGAGGTGGGAAATATCTTTCTTTAGCAAACTATATTAGTTTGAGCGCTAAAAATGAATTCCGTAAAAAGCTGGCGTGCGAACTGAAGGCCTAAAAAAAACAAAAATATCACACTAAAAGACACAATTTGATGCTTAATTTTAACACCAGGATTTGTAAAAAAATGTATATCAAGCACCAAGTTTTAAACTGACATTACTGAAGAAAAAAATATTGCTTTATATTTGACCGAGAAAATTAATTTCATAGCAAAAAGGTGTATCTCTGAATTGTGCTGATTTTAACATGTATCGATCGACTTTCAGCAGCGACTAAGCATTTCTAAAGAATCGGTTGTGCAGGCTGCTAACTGTATTCACACCTTGATCAGTTCATCCATTATTGGGTAGAGCCTCAAACTGGCAACAGACATGAAAAGATACCTTTATACAATGTTAAGAACTCGGTCACCCACCTTTGCACAGTATTTTTTGTGGGATCTGTGAGCACATCAGACACACCAATGACATTCTCAATTAGAGGAATGTGATTCTGATATCAAATAATTTTGACTTAAAAAAATTGTGATATACAAATGGTGACCATTCCATGGGATTCTGAAGTATTGCATAACTACCAACACTATATCAATAACAATTGTGTTCACACTGAACTTGTATTCCACAATATTGATCATGTCTATGAACTTTGAGATTCCAAAAATTTGACAAAAACTTAAACAGTGTACCATGGACTGTTAAATGAAATAGCCTGTGATTGTACTGGTGAGGTCTTTGAAGATGTTGTGTCATGTACCAAAGATCCTAAGGATCTTTGCATGTACTGGTGCTAATTATCTTGAGATTTCTGACTCTACTGGTAGAATACATGCCATATATGTCATCAGCTTATATCCAATCAAAGTATATCCTCTAACATAAAAAGAATTTTTGATCAAAGCTTTGCTGGTTACAGACTAATCTTCAGTTATCATTCAGATCAACTAAGATCATCTCATAATAACCTCTCAAGTAGGTTCAACAAAGAGTCCAATATCTTCAAAAATAGGTCATCTTTCCTTTAGGATATACTCTATAGGGGTAAAGATAACAGTAATTGTGTCCTTAATGCTATGCCTAGATGCACCCTAATGCTATGGACTTACTCGATAAATCTCTGGTCAAACCTCAGACTATGCCTTGCAAACCACAGACTATGCCTTGGGTTGGACCTCAGGCCAATGCTAAGGTCTTGTGTTGTCATAATAGAATGAAGCATGCAGTTCTTGTATGGTTGAAGTCACATTGTATCCAGCCACAGTAAGGTTCAGTAGGCCAACAAACTCTGGCAAGCAACAGGTCATTTTTGGTCATTAACTAAAATGCACACATTGTACCCATATCCATGGTAACAGCACAACTTTTGAACATGAAATTGCCCATTTCCATGTAAGTGTAATTAAATACTTTGAAATTAAGCACCTCAAAATAAAGCATACCAACATATTATGATAGATAGACACTTGCATCATCTTTTTAGAGTGATAATTACTGATTGCTCACTATTATTTTCCAAATGTTACCTCAATGAAACACATCATATCAATGATCAAATAAGATAGTAAGGCTAAACGAGGACAAGTCTCTCCTGGTGGGTGTTGCTATTTTAGGGGTGGAGGACCTCCAAATGCTAAAGAACCATAAAACCACTTTCTGTCATCCTATACATGCTATAAACAGCACTCATTCACCATCATATTTCTGTTAATCATCCATACATCCATAGAGCAAAAGCTTCAGGCAAGGTCTGTCTTCCTGGAAGGAAAGACATGATTTCTTATTATTTACATTTTTCTGAAAACATAGCAAACATATTGAGCATCTTTCCTGCAACATGAATTGAAGCTGCAGGCATCTTATGAAAGGAAGTGAGAAGAGACAAGATAATAATAGACCCCTCTCTCTCTCTCATCCTTGATTAATTGTATTTAGGCTAGGAGACCACAGAATGGATGAAATGTGTGTCACAGACTGTATGTATCAGGTTTAAATATGCTGACAGACACTCAGTAGTAATAATAATGCATGAGGAAACTTACAGGTTCTGACCTTAATTTCACCTGAAAATCACTACAATCAAACTGAGAAATTACTTTTCATATAGGCCTATAATGTTAACTAATTTATGTTTAACTAGAGCGGTTCTCGACTTGCGCGGTTCTCGACGCAAAGCATCGGCCACAATGCCTCCACCATGAGGCGTATGATGCCCATATGACAGTTTTCAGTAACTTGACCCCAGATGGCCCCAAAATGACCTTCCAAAATTTTGGCTCTAAATGTTACCTGTACCCACAAAGTTTCATGCCCATACAACAGTTTTTAGTAATTTGACCTCAGATGACCCCTGGGTGACCCCAAAATGACTGCCCAAAAATGTGACCCTAAATGTTGACTGTACCCACCAAGTTCCATGCCATACAACAATTTAGTAACTTGACCTTAGATGACCCCTGGATGACCTTGGATGACCCTGGAATGACCTTCCAAAGATTTGACTCTAAATGTTGACTGTACCCACCAAGTTTCATGCCCATATGACAGTTTTTAGTAACTTGACCTCAGATGACCCCGGATGACCCCGAAATGACCTTCAAAAAATTGGCTCTAAATATTGACTGTACTCACCCAGTTTCATGCCCATACGGCAGTTTTTGTTAATTTGACCTCAGATGACACCTGGATGACCTCTGGTGACCTTGACCAACTGACCAATACAAACTTGTTCTGTCTAGGGTCAAGATGCACCCACCCACCAAGTTTGAGGAACGTGCAACCCCTAGTCTCCGAGAAAATGGTATTTTGCTTGTTACGCATAAATTATGCAAATTAGGTACTTAATTACCATATTTTGCGCTGAAAATCTAATCAGGTCAAGAACCTTTAGCCCCGCTACTCCCCAACAAGTGACGTCACTGTAACCCATACGGATCTCCAGATAATCTGTTCACAAGGTTTTTTTTGCTTGATACGTATCAAACACGCATAAATTATGCAAATTAGTACGCAATTAGCATATTTTGCGCTGAAAATCTAATCAGGTCGAGAACATCTGGCCCCGCTACTCCCCACCAAGTTACGCCACTGTACCCCATACGGATCTCCAGATAATCTGTGCACAAGGTATTTTGCTTATTACGCATATTATGCATAAATTATGCAAATTAGGTACTTAATTACCATATTTTGCGACCAAAACCTCCTATAATTTGAAGACCCCCAATGACCATCCCTCCACCAACTTGCATCACTGCATGTCTTACCAATTCTGAGAAATTGCACTCGCAAGCTCGGACGGACAGACAGAGAGACGGACAACCAGGAAACATAATACCTCCGGTGGAGGCATAAAAATGCTATAGTTTTTAAGTAACAATCTTCAAAGTTAACATTTCTGCACCATCAAATACTCTGAATAAGTCTTGCAGACAAGGGGGACTCAAGTTTGGTTTGGGTAGAGGTGTGCTGCTTAAAATTTTAAAGTGGACCCATCAATATACCAATTTTTCAAGAAATTTGGACCTCTACCTGGACAATTCACATAAGAAGATATCAGACCAAGTTTCAGCATTATTATGCTTTGAGAATCTTCCATCCTATACTTTATACACATTTAAAAAAACCAATTCTCCAAAGTAGCCAAACCTCCTCCGTGGACAGAGTGAAAAATGGATACATTTCTTTAAAAGGGCATATCTTCAAAAGTTATGAGCCGATTAAAATAAATGTTTCGGTTTATTAAAGCTAACGGGTAAAGGCTTCTTTACATACCAACATATACTTGATCAACTTTTCTGAAATCTAAATAGGAGAAAATGAGGGTGCAATGAGGGCCTCTTTTTTTGGGACACCCTGTATATGTCTGGCAGACTTAAAATACTGCATTTTTAAGTTCAACATATTTTACTTATGCAGATGCTGATATTTATAATACGAAATAGCGAAACCCTCAGCCATGGACAACTGGACAGGGGAAACATGCAGGAAATGGTATTTTACAACATTTCTGTTATATCTTCAGTTTTTCAGACGAAAAGTTCATGACTTTTTTGGGAAAATGTAAAAAAAAACTTTAAAAAAAAAGTTCTACGGTCGGGACTGCTGAGATGGTCGGTCGGACAAGGACAAGCAAACAACTTTTTTTTTTGGCCTTAAACAAGATCTTAAAAACAGCTAATATAATTTGGTGCATCAACAGAGTTTATGATGATAACAATGATCTGAGATGTATGAGAAAAAGCATCAGTTTCTCTATCATGTTGTTCTACAGGGAGTTGTCCACTTAGTAAAGTAAATCCGTCCAATACCTAAACAAACCACAATACATTGAACTGATTAGATAGTTCCTTCTATATTCATTACCATTCTTTTACACACACAAATTACCTCAATGATGAGTACCTAGCCAACAGATGACTTAATGCCTCCGTTAAGATCTAGTACTTCCTGGTCAACTAAGCCGCCTAATTTACACTGGAGCCCAGTAAATGGGCCAATACAATTCAGTTTTTCAAATAGTGAATTGTTCAGCTTGTAACAACAAGGAGGATTATCTAGGAAGTCCTTATCATGTCCTTAATTGAAGATGATTATAGCAGACTGGATAGCTTGACTTTAACATCAAAATGTGGCTGGCGACATCCACCCAGATTAGTTAAAGCTTCATGTTCAAGTTCCTGTCCTTTTTGGGTCAAGTTTCCCAAAAGTTTTGTCTAATCAAATTGTTTTCCTTTAAATATTAAATGTGTATATCATTTTGTATCAATGAATTTCTAATTCAGGTATAATCACTTAATCATATGACACTAAGCTTCATTTTCCCTAAAGGGTAAGTATTTAATTTAAACCACATCATGAAGGAACTACACATATTTCATTCTTTTATGTTTGAGTTATGAAATATCTTTTATGTTTTTATGTGAGATTGGGAAGTTATAATTTTGTTATGGAGGGAAATAGTAACTTTGCTACCTAGTGACTCACAGTTTTGTTTATTTTGTTACAGTACTATCAATAGCACACAAAGCCTACATCTACAGGGTGGGGTAAGAGAGTATTATCAAAAATGAGCATAAAGGAACGCATTAAGAAAAATTCAAAAGCAATTTAAGCTTCATGATTACTCAGTATATTCATTCCATTTAAGTCTTTTTTAGCATGCGCTTATTTCCCATTTTTTAGAAATGGTTAAACATACACTGCAATTTCAGTTGAAGAGCCACCAAAAGTGATTTTTTTATCAGAGAGTTTTGCAAATTTTTCATGCTGAATGACCATACCTTTACTTGAAAGGTAATGAGGAAATACCCTGAGCATATTTTTACAGATTAATGAGTATGGCAAAGTTTGATATAAAATTGGATCGATTGAGCCCATATTTATTGGTCGAGCTGTGAGTTTTAAAATAGTGGACGAGACGTAGTCGAGTCCAATGTTTTAAAACTCATATAGCGAGACCAATAAATATTGGGCGTAAAGCATCCAATTTTATCATTATGTTTTGGATCTAATAATGTATGAATTTATATTTACTTTGCACCTTATTGTTTTTGTAAATAATCAATGTAGTTAATGAGATCAAATGAGTGCAAAGGCCCATTAATATGTAATTTTTGCCAATATTTTTCTAAAACTATGTACATAAATGTTCAGGGTACTTTTATTTTAAAGACATTTACCTTCAAATTTGGTGAAAGTGTTTCTGATATGCTCCAATCAATGTATTATACTGTCTAGCCACCCTCGATTTGCATAATTAATTAGCATTTACACAAATTAGCTCATAGGGCTTCATTTTTCGCAAGTAAATTAATTTCAACAATAACACACAAAATATATTCAATGTGCAATAATTATTAGGAAGTTCACAGAGAAGGCACCGTTTATTCATACTGTAAACATGGTAAATGTATGTTAAAAGCCAAGACCAGGTGTTAAAGCTCCACATGTTCCAAAATGTTCACAACCCTGCATGTTCCAACGCCAAACCGATTGATTGCACTTTATTAACACATTACCAAGCCATTTGTGCCCGACAGGCCTAAATTTACACCTTATTGTATAAGTTACCTACACCACCATCCAACCAAACTACTGTGTACATTCAAATAAACTGCATAGACGTTTTGACATTTTGCAGTTGAGCCAAACATTGGAATAGATTCATGCACCAACAATTTGTTTAAGTTTATCAACAGAAGCTTATCCCGATTTGTGCATTGCAGGGACTCTCACACTCGCATTTCAGAGCGTTGTTTATCCAGGTGTAAATAGCAGGGACTCGTAAATGCGATGTACATGTAGCAGTAAACTCGAAGGCGAGAAATGCTGCGGCCAGGGACCAAAAATAAATGGATGGGGCTCAATTATAGATAAGAAGATATAAATATGAAATTATTTACACAAGATAGCTAGATAGACATATTATGGATATGTTTCATGGGTGGGATAAAATAGGTCAAATTTGATTTTATCAGTTTTGATATCAAACATGAAATAGGAAAATGACTTTCACATTTCCATACTTGGCAAAAGCGTAAAACCCTGACCAAGAAAGAGTATTAAATAGGTCATATATGAGCAGGGCATAGGAAAAATATTTCCTGTCTGGGAACTTAAACTATGTTGCTTAAAATTTTCTGTGAAATTTTAGCGCCTTTGTCGCCGCCCTTAATGGTTGGGGTCCAGGGGCTCAAAAAAAGCCTAAAAAGCTCATGGATTTTAGACTTTTAAAGTAAGAAATCAGGCACTAGAGTGAGCTTTGATGAAAAAAAATCTGAAATATTATCCATGTGGGTCGAGGAGGCAGAGCCCCTGCGGGGGTCGAGGGGGCAGTCGAGCCCAGGCGATTTGAGCAGATTTAGCACCCCAAAAGAGGCCATTTGTGACATAAAAATGCATATATCTATGTTACAGTAATTCTTGGCCTGTTTCAGACATTTTTGAAAAAATGCTTCCTTCATCCTAAAAAAGTGGTTTTAAATGTTCAGTTTCCTATACTTTTGTACATGAGAGGCATTCTTCAAAGTTTTTTCTTTGCCTAATAACATGGCCTACATGGCTGAAATTGATATATATAATGCACAATATAAAACAATGATTCATAAAATTTTGACACCCCTCTTGGTATGTGGGAGGGGGCCCTAAATGGGGGTACTAATGTGCATGAAGAATGCATTGTATGATAAGAGTAATGTGTAAAATATGCTACATTTTATGGGGAAAAAGTCTAAAATTCTGAAAATACAAAAAAGTGTCATAAAAGTGCATAAGCTTTTTTCTTCTGGGTAAGAATTTTTTTCTTGCATGCAACAGCCTTTTTCTTGCAGGTTAGAAATTTGATAAATAGGTCCATGCATGCATTTTGTATATGATGACCTATTTATCAAATTTCTACCATGCAATAAAAAAGCTGTTGCATGTAAGAAAAAGTTCTTACCCAGAAGAAAAAAGCTTTTGCACTTAAATGTAATTTTTTTTGTATTTCCAGAATTTTAGAAATTTTAGAAAGGTTTCTCTTTTATTTTGTTAGCAATAAAAATAATAATTTCCATGAAAATTGAAATGAGGCAAATTTAAATTAATTAATTATTCCCTTTTGGGGGTAAGGCCAAGGGTTTTGGGTTATGTTAAAGGTTAGTTGGTCTTGGGTGGTTTGAATACATGCAGTAAGGTTTGTGAGTGGGTAGGAAAACATTTCAAAAAACTTTAAAAAATTTAAAAAAAAAAAAAAAAATCGATTTTTTTTTTTTTTTTTTTCCACTGTGACCTCCACTTTTTTTCTGGGAACGGCGCGGCCGCATTACCGCAGATTTCGAGGGCCTGTATATGAGTATGAGTTGAAAATGTAAATGTCACTGTGGATGAAAGAAGGGAAATAAAACTCATGTCACAAATCAGAATAAAGTCAATGAAGGAAATAGGCCAAGTACTGTCAATGAAGTGTAGCTATTTAAGTTGATATGATCTGGATAGTTTCACAGTGTCTACTGACAACATAATTGTTGAATCAATCTAGATATTTATGATTTTTTAAATATTCTTCATTATTTCTTTAAATTACCCTCTCTCGAGTCCCACTAGGACATTGTCACTTCTGACAACTGAGCAAGCAACTAGAATTTTATTCAAGTCTTTAATACTTGTTTAGTCCATGGTTTCCTCGAGGCAGTAATTTAGGTATTGTTTTTTATCGTATCTTTTTTTCTTACTGTTTTGAAAAAAATACAACAAAAAAGACGTACAAAATATTAAAATTATAGAAAAAAAAAGTTCCAAGGCCTTTATCATATGCAATTTACAGCTTAAAATGTGTGTAAAAAAATATATTGCCAACCGACCTACCCTTATTTTTTGTTATGTTACGTCAATCAAACAATTTTTTTAGGCCAAGGATATAACAGTAAACATTTTCAGAAACGAAATGACACAAGGAATCCAACTAGCATAACAAACTCCGGCAGAAATGAGCCGTTTTTAAGAAAATTGCAAAAATTGCATTTACTTTACAGACCTGAGGAAGGTATATGGACTATATACCTATGATGCATCAGTTCTTTTCAACCTAATATGCACATACACACACCCACCCCCACACAAATGAACAAAAGACCACAAAGTCACAAAATGCTACATATTGTCAAGAGAGGAAGAGGATTCACCCATTTGATGTTAAATGACATAGATGTAACTTCAAACAAGGCCTGCCACCATTGTTTAATTTTCAAAAACCAATGCAAAGTCCACAAACTGGCTACCCTGAAGGGCTCAGAGTGCACCAGAAGGGCCAAGTGACTGAAATGTGCCCAATATAGGCTAATTTTGCATGATTTTTCTGAAAACCCAGGGAGGAGGCATTGAAACCCCAAAGCCACCACTGCAATATCACCCCTCATCAGATGCTCTCATTTCATTCTGGACACATTAATTACTGTACATGCTCTTCACCTAACATGAACAATTCCAATAAAGATGCACAAATCTCCCCAACCTTTTGACAGACAACACAATTGTACACAAGGGGTATATAATGTCTACAGACCCTGATCTATTTTCATATCAAGAGTGCAGTTGTATCGCAGACTAGCTTAGCATAGCCGTTGGTGTAACTAAGGGATGGCGACAGCTCTAGCATCTTGCAAGGCAAACAGCAAGTGTTGTCTTGAAGGTGTAATCAGAGTATTATTAAGTCATGTTGGGCATGTAACAGGTCATCATAAGGTCGTTCCAGTAGGGATTCACCTAGATAAACACCTTATCATCAATCACAAATTGTTCTTTAAACTTCAAGATCAATTCAAAATAATTTGATCTTCTTTTTAATTTCTTTTCAACTTAAAAATGTATTTAGTTTAGATAAAGGTACAATATCTTGACCTGGTATTCAAGATTTTAGAAAATCATACTTTGGAAAGTGGCAGCGAATCAACAAGTTTGAATGACATATATTTATGTGGATAACATACAAAGCTTCAAAGTCATAACACACATGTTGGGCTCAAACATAACAAAAACAAGCAACCTAAATGAGGTTTAATGACTACTTGTATGTCATGATTCTAGTTTGTTTTGCCTTTTGCTTGTCATCTTTTACAGCACCGCTCTCAAAGACTGTGATGATGACAAAACCTAAAATAAGATTTAAAATTCAAATGTGGTGCAAGCTGTCATTCAAATTTGAAGACTAACATCTCTCACCTTTGTTTTGCTACCAAGAAAATAAATAAATGTATGGATGAATTGATCAATGGAAAGTAATACAAAATATAAACAATCCAAACTAGACCACTGACATCTGTAACACATATGTGACGTGTCATATCAAAAAGAGACACTTTTGGGCAGGTTATCAATTTTGAGTGTTTTACATATCTTAAATATGGAGATATTTTGCTCCAAAACACAGTTTTCCCCGATGAAAACGGACATTCCAAAGCACAGATATTGAGTTCGTAAGTTATGGTATTATAAAATTGGGAATTGAGATATCGGCCTTTAAAAATATAGTGTTGAAAGTAGGAATTACCTTGAAAAATTCCTCGAAAAAACAAGATGCCAGTTATATTCCGATCTGAAACTAGCAGACAATATTTTAAACATTATTAACATCACAAATTTGCAACAAACCCAAATTGTGAAAAAATCACCCTCAGGCAGATTTTTTGCTATTTCTTTGCTATGTGTCTCCTTTCGATATACCATGTAACATATACAAAAAAAAAAATCAAACAGATGAACACATCAAGGGTTGAGAACCAGAAAGCCTTAACTCACAATGGATTTCATTGTGAGTTAAGGCTTTTCTGATTCTCAACCCTATACATACATGTATAGGGAAATGAGAAGTATTGAACTGAAGACAACATTCTTAGCACTATAAAAATGAGAAATTGATCATGACAAATCCACCAACTTTCAAATCCCGATTTCGGCATGGACAAATATAACGATGAAGTCATCACTAGAAGATCAACATGCTCAAGTATATTTAGTTGAGAAAGACCTATTTCTTCACCTGAATCACAAGTAGCATTTCCTGGATGGATGATGGTACACTTCATCGCTGCGATTAACAGATTACTTTTTTTGGGCTAAGGTTGTTTCCGATGCTTTTGGTACCTTTACATTATACAGTGCATTAAAAACAAAATTTATGAACACAAAATACAGCTTTTAAGACTTTTTGGCAATTGGTCCACTCCTCATAGAAGAAAGACATACTTAGCCCCTACTTAAACTTTCATCTTTAATCGGAAGAGCCCTTTGTGTAATGAATATGTGTAAACAAGATGGATATTCAACAACAAAATTTCATTAAAAATTGCAACAGCTAGGGATTGGTTACCAAAAATCCTGATGGGTAGAAACATAACACAGGAGTGTCTAGCTGACATTGAGTCCACCCAATGGCCAGAGTTCACAGCACTCTCCCAGCGGGCTAAAACTGATCCAACTGGCACACTTTTGCCGCTGTATGAACTTGGTGATTTTGGTGTTAGCTTTCCTCTACCTGTTTGAAGTTCCTTGTTAGGGGGTCTGGGTGTAGGAGTTACAGCTACCTCAACTTTCAGTGACTTTTGAGGTAATAACTGTGGGATCTGATATAATATTTCGACCAAAATAACTTATTATTATACAACTTCAAGTAGATGCAGGGACAAATGAAGAAAAGGGGAATCGCCAGATCATCTGAGTTACAAAATGTGGTGGAATTTTAACATCTACAATCAAGGAAAAAAAGTCTTGGAACGCTTGCGTGTAAATAACGGAAAACTGTCACCCCCTCTCCCCCGTGCAATGTTGAGAACTGCCAATGTCTTCAGCGGTTCCCCAATGTGTTCCAACATTGCTTGATGGGGGGGAGGGAAGGGTAAATCATTGTTGTAGATGTCATGTTTCTTCCCAAACACAATATTGGTCATTTCCATGAACATAAGAAATTCTGCACGGAATTTCGACAGAGTGTATAAGCGTTCAAGGACTTTTTCCTTGATTGTCTCTACCGAATGCAAAATATTTCATCTAAATTTCGTTTTTGTCTCATAACTCAAAAACGGAATGTCGTATGAGCTTCAAATTTCACACGATTTGAGAGCGGGTTATATACTTTGCAATCAAAATAAAATTGTTGATAACGAATTTGGTTTACTTAGGGAGTGGTCACCGAAAACACCCCATATGCTAAATTACACACGTTTCATAATTATGGCTCTAAACTGCTCTAAAATGTCGTTTTTGTCCATAACTCAAAAACAGAATGTTGTATGAGCTTCATATTGTACACGATTTGAGAGGGGATTATATGCTTTGCAATCATAATAAAATTGTTGATAAAGAATTTGGTTTATTTAGGGAGTGGTCACTGAAAACACCCCATATGCTAAATTACACACTTTTCATAATTATGGCTCTAAACTGCTCTAAAATGTCGATTTTGTCCATAACTCAAAAACAGAATGTTGTATGAGCTTCATATTGCACACGATTAGAGAGTAGATAATATCCTTTTGAATCATAATAAAATTGTTGATAAAAATGTTGAGTTATTTAGGATTGGTCACTGACAACACCTCCTATGCTAAATGACACAAGTTTTGTAATTATGGCCCTCTTCTGTATGATACTGAGTCAATTTTCGTTTTTGTCTCATAACTCAAAAACACTACAAATGCATTTTTCGTACAATATCACAATGTTTTGCAGCATGTTTCCAAAATGGTTTTTTTAATGTTATTAAAACGTTATGTACCCTTTATGATATAACCTAACGTGTAAAATTTATGTTTTCTCTAAAACTTGTGTTTACTGAGTATAGGCACATCCGGCGAATCAGAAAGATTATGATGTAACAATTTGAAACAACGCTTTTCTGAATAGTATTTATAACAAAAAACGCTTTTGCGATGAGAAAAAAAAAAAAAAAAAAAACAACAACAATTTAATACACTTAAAGAAAAAATATAGACCACCATTGGGACTCGAACCATGCACATCAGTCAATAGCCAAAAGGTTAACAGTCGGAGGACTAATCCGCTTCATGCGCTGCCATTGCACAAGCGAAGTAACAAGTTTTGTTCTTTTATAGTAGTCAGGTATCGGAAAGTGTAAACTTGTATAGTAGAAATGGCAAAAGTGTATCAGTTTACCATAATGACAAAATGGTCCAAAATCGACATTTTATGTTTTTGAGGCGCATCTCATACAGCGTCACGTTCGTTTACATTTGCTATACCAATTGAGAATGTTTTATTGCAATCGGAATGACACCTTGATCTCTTATATGAAATTTGTTAACACTTTACCATTTGAATTGAAATAAATATACGTATTTCTTTCAATTCAGACTGATAACCTGTTTGACTATTGACCGATGTGGTTCAGTCCCAATGGTAAAATCTTTTTTCAAAGTATATTCAATTGTTGTTTTCTTTTTTCTTTTTTTTTTTCTCATCAAAGCGTATTTTAATATAAATAATATTCAGAAATGAGTTGTTTATGCGTATTTATTTCAATTCAAATTGGTAAACCTAACTGTTAACAAATTTTATATCATTCCTGTTGCAATAAAACATTTTCAATTGGTATAGCAAATGTAAGCGAACGTGACGCTTCGTGAGATGCTTGCCTAAAAACATAAAATATCGATTTTGGACCATTTTGTCATTATGGTAAACTGATACATTTTGAGGTTTCTACTATAGGGTGCTTGCATGGAAGATCACAAAGTTCAAACCATCCTAAAGACACGCTCCAGAGGACATGCAAATGCACGGAGTACAATACCAATCACCTGTTTAACTGGTTTTGATCAAAGTAATTCTTTGTACTCCATGCATTAGCATATCTTATGGAGCGTGTCTGAAATGATTTGAACTCATGACCTTTCGTGCAAGCACTCTATACTAAGTTTACACTTTCCCCGATACCTGATTACTATAAAAGAACAAAACTTGTTACTTGATTGCGAAATGGCAGCGTGGCGTAGCGGATTAGTCCTCAGACTGATAACCTTTTGACTATTGACCGATGTGAATGGTTCGAGTCCCAGTGGTGGTCTTTTTAAAAAAGTATATTCAATTGTGTGTTTTTTTCTTGTTTTTCTCATCGCAAAAGCGTGTCTTAATAGAAATAATATTCAGAAACGAGTTGTTTCAAATTGTTACATCATGATCTTTGTGATTCGCTCGGATATGCCTATACTCAGCATACACAAGTTTTCCAGAAAACATTTATATATGCCTATACTCAGCAAACACAAGTTTTAGACAAAACATTTACATGTTGGGTTATATCATAAAGGGTACAAAATGTTTGAAGTTTTAATAACATTGAAAATATTTTGGAAACATGCTGCAAAACATTGTGATATTGTAAATAAATGTATTTGTAGTGTTTTTGAGTTCTGAGACAAAAACGAAATTTGACTACAGTAGAGGGCATAATTACGAAACTTGTGTAATTTAGCATAGGAGGTGTTTTCAGTGACCACTCCTGAATAACCCAACAATTTTATCAAAATTTTATTATGATTCAAAAGGATATTATCTACTCTCAAATCTGGTGCAATATGAAACTCATACAACATTCTGTTTTTGAGTTATGGACAAAAACGACATTTTAGAGCATTTTAGAGCCATGATTAAGAAAGCGTGAGTAATTTAGCATAGGGGTGTTTCAATGACCACTCCCTAAAAAACCAAATTCTTTATTAACAATTTTATTATGATTACAAAGCATATGATCCACTCTCAAATCGTGTGCAATTTGAAGCTCATACGACATTCCGTTTTTGAGTTATGAGACAAAAAAAGCGAAATTTAGATGAAATATTTTGCATTCGGTAGAGACAATCAAGGAAAAAAGTCTTGGGCAACTTGCGTGTAAATAACGGAAAACTGTCACCCCTCTCCCCGTGCAATGTTGAGAACTGCCAATGTCTTCAGCGGTTCCCCAATGTGTTCCAACATTGCTTGATGGGGAGAGGGAAGGAAATAAATCATTGTTGTAGATGTCATGTTTCTTCCCAAACACAATATAGGTCATTTCCATGAACATAAGAAATTCTGCACGGAATTTCGACAGAGTGTGCCAAGCGTTCCAAGGACTTTTTTTTCCTTGATTGTCTCTACCGAATGCAAAATATTTCATCTAAATTTCGTTTTTTGTCTCATAACTCAAAAACGGAATGTCGTATGAGCTTCAAATTTCACACGATTTGAGAGCGGGTTATATACTTTGCAATCAAAATAAAATTGTTGATAACTGAATTTGGTTTACTTTAGGAGTGGTCACCGAAAACACCCCATATGCTAAATTACACACGTTTCATAATTATGGCTCTAAACTGCTCTAAAATGTCGTTTTTGTCCATAACTCAAAAACAGAATGTTGTATGAGCTTCATATTGTACACGATTTGAGAGGGGATTATATGCTTTGCAATCATAATAAAATTGTTGATAAAGAATTTGGTTTATTTAGGAGTGGTCACTGAAAACACCCCATATGCTAAATTACACACTTTTCATAATTATGGCTCTAAACTGCTCTAAAATGTCGATTTTGTCCATAACTCAAAAACAGAATGTTGTATGAGCTTCATATTGCACACGATTAGAGAGTAGATAATATCCTTTTGAATCATAATAAAATTGTTGATAAAAATGTTGAGTTATTTAGGGATTGGTCACTGACAACACCTCCTATGCTAAATGACACAAGTTTTGTAATTATGGCCCTCTTCTGTATGATACTGAGTCAATTTTCGTTTTTTGTCTCATAACTCAGAAACACTACAAATGCATTTGTCGTACAATATCACAATGTTTTGCAGCATGTTTCCAAAATGGTTTTTTAATGTTATTAAAACGTTATGTACCCTTTATGATATAATCTAACGAGTAAAATTTATGTTTTCTCTAAAACTTGTGTTTACTGAGTATAGGCACATCCGGCGAATCAGAAAGATTATGATGTAACAATTTGAAACAACGCTTTTCTGAATAGTATTTATAACAAAATACGCTTTTGCGATGAGAAAAAAATAAAAAAAAAAAACAACAACAATTTAATACACTTAAAGAAAAAATATAGACCACCATTGGGACTCGAACCATGCACATCAGTCAATAGCCAAAAGGTTAACAGTCGGAGGACTAATCCGCTTTCATACGCTGCCATTGCACAAGCAAAGTAACAAGTTTTGTTCTTTTATAGTAGTCAGGTATCGGAAAGTTAAACTTGTATAGTAGAAATGGCAAAGTGTATCAGTTTACCATAATGACAAAATGGTCCAAAATGTAAACATTTTATGTTTTTTGAGAGGCGCATCAAAACATAAAATGTCCGTTTGGACCATTTTGTCATTATTGTAAACTGATTTTAATGCATTTCTAATATACAAGTTTACACCTTGATCTCTTATATAAATTTGTTAACACTTTACCATTTGAATTGAAATGGCATATATATGCGGATTAGTCCTCAGACTGATAACCTTTTGACTATTGACCGATGTGGTTCGAGTCCCAATGGTGGTCTTTTTCAAAGTATATTCAATTGTTGTTTTCTTTTTTTTCTTTTTTTTTTTTCATCGCAAAGCGTATTTTAATATAAATAATATTCAGAAATGAGTTGTTTATGCGTATTTATTTCAATTCAAATTGGTAAACCTAACTGTTAACAAATTTTATATCATTCCTGTTGCAATAAAACATTTTCAATTGGTATAGCAAATGTAAACGAACGTGACGCTTCGTGAGATGCGGCCTAAAAACATAAAATATCGATTTTGGACCATTTTGTCATTATGGTAAACTGATACATTTTGAGGTTTCTACTATAGGGTGCTTGCATGGAAGATCACAAAGTTCAAACCATCCTAAAGACACGCTCCAGAGGACATGCAAATGCACGGAGTACAATACCAATCACCTGTTTAACTGGTTTTGATCAAAGTAATTCTTTGTACTCCATGCATTAGCATATCTTATGGAGCGTGTCTGAAGATGATTTGAACTCATGACCTTCGTGCAAGCACTCTATACAAGTTTACACTTTCCCGATACCTGATTACTATAAAAGAACAAAACTTGTTACTTCGATTGCGAAATGGCAGCGTGGCGTAGCGGATTAGTCCTCAGACTGATAACCTTTTGACTATTGACCGATGTGAATGGTTCGAGTCCCAGTGGTGGTCTTTTTAAAAAAGTATATTCAATTGTGTGTTTTTTTCTTGTTTTTCTCATCGCAAAAGCGTGTCTTAATAGAAATAATATTCAGAAATGAGTTGTTTCAAATTGTTACATCATGATCTTTGTGATTAAGCTCGGATATGCCTATACTCAGCATACACAAGTTTTCCAGAAAACATTTATATATGCCTATACTCAGCAAACACAAGTTTTAGACAAAACATTTACATGTTGGGTTATATCATAAAGGGTACAAAATGTTTGAAGTTTTAATAACATTGAAAATATTTTGGAAACATGCTGCAAAACATTGTGATATTGTAAATAAATGTATTTGTAGTGTTTTTGAGTTACGATACAAAAACTAAATTTGACTACAGTAGAGTGCATAATTACTAAACTTGTGTAATTTAGCATAGGAGGTGTTTTCAGTGACCACTCCTGAATAACCCAACAATTTTATCAAAATTTTATTATGATTCAAAAGGATATTATCTACTCTCAAATCTGGTGCAATATGAAACTCATACAACATTCTGTTTTTGAGTTATGGACAAAAACGACATTTTAGAGCATTTTAGAGCCATGATTAAGAAACGTGAGTAATTTAGCATAGGGGGTGTTTCCAATGACCACTCCCTAAAAAAACCAAATTCTTTATTAACAATTTTATTATGATTACAAACCATATGATCCACTCTCAAATCGTGTGCAATTTGAAGCTCATACGACATTCCGTTTTTGAGTTATGAGACAAAAACGAAATTTAGATGAAATATTTTGCATTCGGTAGAGACAATCAAGGAAAAAAAGTCTTGGAACGCTTGCGTGTAAATAACGGAAAACTGTCACCCCCTCTCCCCGTGCAATGTTGAGAACTGCCAATGTCTTCAGCGGTTCCCCAATGTGTTCCAACATTGCTTGATGGGGAGAGGGAAGGTAAATCATTGTTGTAGATGTCATGTTTCTTCCCAAACACAATATAGGTCATTTCCATGAACATAAGAAATTCTGCACGGAATTTCGACAGAGTGTGCCAAGCGTTCCAAGGACTTTTTTCCTTGATTGTAGATGCTGCAAATAAAGCAAAGATTGCAAGAGTTCTTATAGGAACAATAAGGCTCTTCATTGCACCCCGCATGGATCATGTCATCACAAACTTGCTACTTGATGTAAGCTTAAAAATGAAAGCTCCACCTGTCTTAGCATTGTCATTTAACAATGTTAACAGCTTGTGTATGAAAATTTAGCTTGAAATAGGTTAACTAACTCTTTCTTCCATTCTTTCCCACAAATGCCCTTTCCAAACTGTCTCGCTATCCCCATGAAATGGCAGACTGTCCCCTTCAAGCAGGCTGGGATAAAGCCTAACACTCATGCTTTGTTGACAGTTACTATGGTAACATGCATAGAAATGCCACTGAACTTTTTCACTACAGCTTTTTACGTCGATATTTGCATGAACATTATCACCTGTTTTAATTTTAGAATGAAATATAATATATTGACCCTCTTTCTAAATATTATTCTTGTCTTTATATATTAGTTGATGATTATTTGAGTAAACCTGTGTCATATTAAGCAAAATGTAATTAATGAATAGATATATCATTTCTATGATCACAAATGCACAAAATACTTTAATAGAAATGATTAGCTAATGGATTGGCATTTAACTGGTCTTCAGCTTACTCCTTGCCACTTGTATAATTGCTAAATTGCTGTGATCACAGTTTGTCATAATAACTTCAAAGTGAAGTAGCAGAAACATTACTTTCTTTGTGTTTTGCATTCAATTTTATACATCATTAGCTAACCATACCCAATGTAACATTGTACTTCTATCATCACAGCTAATGCACATGATTAAGTTGTTGATGTAAAGCTAACACTGGGTTCATGGTGTAAATCTATTTAGAACCATTTGTGAGAGCATTTGTCACCACTCCTATGTATTTGCATCCTCAATAAGCCCCATGAGCATAACAGTGTTACCACTCAAAGGAACCTGTAAGCCAAATTCATGCAGCATACAGTTTTGTCTGCAGTGCAAGAACTAAAGTGCAGTTGTTGCCCAACTTTAAATGCCTTGCTAAGCAGTACCGTCACTTCATGGACTGGAGATTGGATCTTTTAGAAATTTCACAAGTTATAGATCAATTTATGACTTAACCAGAACAGCTACAATATCTTCTGAACTAGTTGGACTACATGGTGGATATCCAATCAGATTCACACACCAATTTTCATGAATCTGTCCTGATTTCTGAAACATTAACATGCTTTTAAAAGGCCTCAGTCACATAGAGCACATTTAAAACTCCTGAATATCTGTAAAACATGAGACATTTCTTTAAAATGTTGCAAATAAAGAAAATGAAGTGCAGCAACAGTTGTTTCTCAGGTAAGACAAATTCCACACTGACAAAATACATCTTTACAAGTGCATAATGAACCGGGCCAAATATAGAGCACAGCAATTATGGCTTATTTGCACAGAATTCAGGGACCAAGGAACTCCACACTGAGAAAATCTTATAGTACCTGGATTTAACTTTGAACTGCTGTAATGGTTCTAAAGGTGATATTAAGGTGCTGGTGTGGTGCATTATGTGTCTCACATTGTGTCTAAAAGCCACACAGGTCTGAAAGCATTCAAAGAAATGCAACACCACTATTTTGAACCTGAAAATAAAGACTTTTATTTGTGATTAACACATACGACTTGTATGTGTTCCTGCAGAGCACACACACTTCCATGCACACATGCATGTGTTTGTGTAAAATCACCTTTTGAACAACTTTTGAGTATAGTATGAAGTGTCAGTTGCATTCAAACTTATAAAACAATCATCTACAGACATTACTCTTTGGTCCCTTCTCATCTCCTATTGCTAAAATGCACCTCTACGTTGACTCATTGCTTTGCATGCTAGACAGAAAATAACACCCCTGTTGCCACTTTAGCTAATTTAGACCTCCCCATGCTAGGCAACAACTGCCGCTAGATATCCTCTTTGTGCTCAATTCTACATCTCATGATCTGTTGACTCAAATAATCACAAAAACAGCCAGGATTCAATCCACCAATGTATTGCTTGTGAATTGGGGAGCTACTGTCAGATACATTTATTCACCATCAGAAAAAAAAAACCCATGCTGTAATTATAGCTGTGACCCAGTCACTCATTCAGAAATCACCCAAAAATTTAAAAGCACATTGATGGTACACACTGCAAAGTACTTGAATTTGAATTGCCATTTGTTGTTTCATTGACTAACTGACAATATGTGTGAAATAAAATCTGTAAAGATCTTTGTGAAAAATACCTAGATTTTCTAGTAAAATATCCTCTGCTATTATCTGTTGAAGCTATCTGGTCAGCATACAGCACATGAAAATATGACAAGGTAAATCATCAGGCAATGAAGATACTGCAGAAGACAGGAACTTAACACAGGACTCAAGGGGAACATAATATGACAAAGATGTGATACAAAATATTTGTATCATTTCCTTTCTAGACATAGAAGGTTGGGTGGGTGTGGTCTACACATCATCAATAGTGAGTACATTGGTGACAGAGAACCATACCCTGCCTTGTACAAGAATATAATGCGATGTGTTAAGTGACATGGTCATCAACAGGTTTTCAAAATCAATCCACTAGTATCAGTGTGCTTTTTCAGCATGCATTGATGTTGTTTGAGTAACTTTCAAGATATTTAGTGTACCATAATGGTATCAAGAAGTCTGATAACTAACCCTGGTAATCAGAGCCATCGAAGTCAATGCAACTGAAGTGACAAATGATGTTAGATTGCCTTGTGAATTACTTTCACAAGCAATATTTGTCTGGTCAAAATGATCTGCGATGCTGTACACAAGATGCATCACTTATTGAATGTCAGATATCACCAATAAAACTTCTTTGGTATAAAACAATTATTGTTGTCTGCAAGTTGAGAATGTAATTGTAACCATATTTGTAGCATGTTAAATTGAAAATAATTTCGGCTGCTTGATATCATAGTTTAAATTATAAATGTGTCCAGAAATAAACCTGTTTGGCTCATAGCCTGAAAACATGTATCTTTATCTCCAGATAATATCCATCTATGATGAGTGGGTTATGTGGGGGAATATCAGAGTCAATATCAGCATCACTGGTGACAGAATTGTATGAAACCTCTGCAACCAGACCCAACATCTACCTATTTCTGTCTATCCCTGTAAAAGGCTATAGTGTGTTGATGGGCAATATCATTTTATAAAGGATGCAATCAATTTGGTATCCTAGCTCTTACCTCAATATGCTCATATAACTGACACATTATATTACACATAAAGATGGTATAGATTCTAAATGTGTAATAACCAGGTGGAACCATTTTAGTCGGTGTAATTTAACTGTGTAATCTCAATGAGAATTTATCTAAACAGTTATAATCTATCTATTAATCAGTTATTTGCTGGCTAAGTATGATGTTAGAGCTTTTAGCACATAGAGAAACCTGGTTCACACTATGCTTTCTTATTTCTCACAACATTTAATGGCTTACCGAGAGGGTAAGCTTTCATCCAGTTTACTCTTGGATGTCGTCAGCCACAATACCTGACACATGGGAGCGCTGTTGGGCTATACTGAGCCACGGACACCAGACAGTGTCAGTCGACTCAGAAGAGAGTTGTCACACTGTAGGTAGGTAGAACCTCCTGGCATCTCTGTTCAGGTTGCTCTTGCTAAGGCCAAGTAAAAAATAAAACATGTTTCACGTCCGGGTTTTCGAAAAAAAGGAGGAAGAGGGGGCTTTTTATTTTCTATTTTTTATCGTAAAATTGGTGTAAATACCCATACTTAGAGCCGTTTTAGCGTAATACAATAATGCCTGGAAAAAGGAGGAGGCCCTTTTTTATTTGTTGTTCTGAGAGTTACACCCCCTCTAATGATCACAAAACCTTCCTAAAATGTTTCTTGTATCTTAACAAGGCTATAGAAAGCATCCCAACTTCCTAGACATATTTTTTGAAAAGTTATAACTGAATTTCAAAAATAAAAATTTATTTGAGAAAACCTCAAAAAGGAAGCGGGAGGGACGTGAAACATGTTTATTTTTTTATTTGGCCTAATCCTTATGTGGCAAGCCTCGCGAAGTCCACACCCGAACCAGGACTCATCCTGGTCAATAACTTTGACCTAATCTGTGGAGATGTTATGTCCAGTATCCCTGGCATGTAGCACTACAAGAGAAGGTCCTGCAGCTGATATTTTTAACATTGGATAAACTACCTTAGTAGTGGGAAGTCTATGTGTTCATCCCTTCATCACACTTGATTTCCTCTTCACAAAAAGAGTAAAGACAATTATAAGAATTAAATATTCTACCAGTGTTGGAACCCATAATCTCTCATCGTAGACCAAATTTCCACTGTGCGATGAAAACTTTCACCACCAAGGTTGATATAAAATTGGACTGATTGAGCCCATATTTATTGGTTGAATCCAATATTTTAAATTTCATAACGAGACCAATAAATATTGGGCGTAAAGCATCTAATTCAAGTCAAGTCAAGTCAAGTAAGAATATCATTATTATGTTTTGGGTCCAATATTTCACACACTTGGATTCATCAAAACATAAAAATGTAAAAACCTGATGTGGAGTCTGAATCGGACTTAATACATGTTATCAGTGAACCCAGTGAATCGTTAGGTCTGCTTTTGTATTGTGTGTGATTATGGGCCAAAATTAACATTAGTCCATCACCAAACAATAAGCAGTCTACTGGTATGTTATTTTAGTAAGTAACTAGTCTATGAGTACATACCATTTTAGGTCTGAATTTCCCTGATTGAGAAATGTGCTGCTTTCTTCCAAAACTAGGCATACACCAAACTTAGTTGACAGCAGAGATATTCTTAACAACATCCCCATCCATATTGTCTCTAATTTGTCACACCTCATTACTTTTGACAAGTTGCTTCACACCTTATCTAATATAATACAATAGTGCTCCATTCCACAAAACACTTCTCTACCACAAGGGTGGGATTAGAAGCAGCTGGAGAAATTTTTTGTCAAAATTGGTCATAACTGGGATAATTCAACAACCTGGTTCCTCATTAATTCCAATAAAGGAAATGTGAATCTCTGTGATACACTTACTCATTCCTTTCATAAGATAGGTCACCAATAAATATCAATTACAACTGTACAGGTGATGTGAGTTATTCACACATTGGAGGAATCTAGGGACTCATGATGAAGCTAATAACATATGACAATGACGGGTTGAATGGACAGCTGGCTATGCTTGCTTCATTACCATATATTAAATTGGAAGATTAAACAGGTTATGGGATCTAAAGACAGTACCCACTTGGCATTGGGGATAAAAAGGTATTTGACTCCTGCATGTGACAACTTATGCAATTTCATTGCAAACTGTGGTTGAGTCACTACAGACATTAAAAAAATAATCATCATTACTTCGTACTTATGCCGTCCACACCAGCAGTGGGCTGTGTGATGGCTTCTGCTTCACAATGTTCTGCCATCTGCCTCGGTTGGTTGTTAGCCTGCTCATTTCTGTTAGGGTTGGTATTCCTCTTGCTTGCCCATCTGCTTTAGCACACGCCAGCCATCTTTTACTTGGTCTTCCTCTTGGTCTTGTTCCATGTGTTTTACCCTCAATGGTTATCTTTGGATATCTGTTTATCTCCATCCTTTTAATGTGGCCAAAGTACTTCAATCTTCTTTCTGAGATAGTGTCTAAAACTGTGTGTTCTTTGCCTAGGGTTTCCCGGATAGCCTGGTTACGAACTTTATCTAGTCTGGTGACTCCAGCAATTCGGCGAAGGCATGCCATCTCGAAAGTCAGAAGCACGTTTTCGCCCTGCTTTCTGAGGGTCCAGGGCTCTGATCCATATAGTAATACAGAGAGGATGAGTGTTTGGTACAATTGTAATTTGGTGTCTTGCTTGATGTCTTTTGCTTTCCAGATGCTGTGGAGACTTTGAACTGCACCTACTACTTTGCTGATTCGGTGCCTCACATCTTCCTCACATGTCCCATCTCCAGATATGGTGCCGCCCAGATACACAAATGATTTTACTTGTTCCAGCTTATCTCCTCCAATTGTAATATCCAGTCTGTTGTTATATTTGGTAATGGCTTGAACTTGTGTTTTGGCAATATTTATTTTGAGTCCATAGTTGCTGCTTTCGTTGTATGCTTTGTTTACCAGGGTGTGTAGTTCTTCTGGTGATTCTGCTATTAGAACTATATCATCCGCAAATCTAAGATTATTTATTTTGAAGCCAGAGATAACTGCTCCTGCATCTTCATTTTCTAGTGCTGAGGATATAACTAGTTCCAGAAGTATGTTAAAAAGCTGTGGCGAGATCACACAACCTTGCCTCACACCAACTTTTGTGTGGAACCAGTTGGTCAGTTCTCCATTGACTCTCACGGCACTCTGTGATATTTCATACAGTGATTTCAGTAGGCAGATGATCTTCTGTGGGTATCCATAGAACCTCATTGCTTTCCATAGTCCTTCTTGCCAGATGGAATCAAATGCTTTTTGGAAGTCTATGTAGCATAGGTACAAGTTTTTATTCTTTTCCAGGTATTTTTCAATGATCATTATGAGATAATATTTACACAAGATGGACTAAAACAATTGACATTTTTGGTAAATCCCATATTTTTCAATCATCATTATGAGATAATATTTACACAAGATGGACTAAAACGATTGACATTTTTGGTAAATCCCATAAGCCTTTGTGGGTAGACCTGAGATGTCGTCATTTGACTTCACACCAATGTGCACATCATTTAGCGAACATTGTTACTGCACATTTAAAGCTGTGAAGTGTGCAGCAATGATGCATGTGCACATTGGCGTGATGACATCATAGGTCTACCCGTAACTTTAGGCTTATAGGATTTACTAAAAAGGTTAATAAGACCACTGTAGAACTTTCAAGATGTCTTCTTTTGCAAGTTCTGTGAATTTTGTCCCAAATACCCTCCAGCATATCAAACAGTAGGTTCTAAAACACAATCAGTGTTGAAGCTATGCCGGTCGGGTGTAATCCGCACTGATGCTAGCCAACCGGCCCGGCCAACCGGTAGGAGTGATAACCCTGTAGCCTATTACATAATACCCCACATTCACTAAAACGATTGTGCCAAGCCAGCGCTCCAAGTGAATAGTAAAATTAGCTGGCACTCAACTTGGGCTAGCTACAGCCTACAACCCTGAACACAATGTATGGTATTGTGTGCCCGGGATTGTGTGTCAAAGAATCTCTTAATTCTGCTTAAGGGATCTAAAATTAGCGTTTATTGCGTTTCTACAGTATTTTTGTGGGACATGAGAGCACCTCAGACCTATCGAATTGCATTCTGAATATGAAGCATGTCTTTCTGATATCAAATAATTTTCATTTTTTGAAAATCACAATATAATACATATTTTATGACAAATTATACAAATTTGATATTTTTCAAATTTTTGATATATAACAGTCCTCGAAGTAAATTATATAAATCTAATGACATATTCTTAAAGTGTATGTAGCAGGGAGGAAAAGCCGACGGTCAATTGAAAATTTTGACCTTTCATATTGAAGATATGGATTTTTTCCCCAAAAGACCTAATTTTTTTTTTTGGTGTTTTGGGAAAAAATCCATATCTTCAATACTTAAAGGTCAAAATTTTCAATTGATCGTCGGCTTTTCATCCCACCATATACACTTTAAGTATAAATCATCAGATTTATAAAGTTTACTTCAAGTACTGTTAAATATCAAAATATCAATTTTAATGATTTGCCATAAAATGTGTATTAAATTGCTAATTTCAAAATATCAAAATTATTTGATATCAGAATGACATTCTTCGTATTCAGAATGCAATTCGATATGTCTGATGTGCTCTGATGTCCCACAATAAATACTGTCCAAACATTCATACCCCAGCCCTTAATTGCAAGCAACATTCAAATGTTTCAATGTAATGAATGGTATAACAATAGTTTCTGTAAATTATTCCTATCTTATAATGAAGTTTGAAATTTGATAGGAAGGTCCTTTTGATGATCCCAAATTTGAGTGACAGCCCTACTGTGGAACATGGAATTAACTATAGAAATATTTGTTACTTAATAAGGTTAACTTGTGAAATTTCAACAGGGCCATGTTTGCTACTGTGGCCTTGCGCTCAGTTAAACCTTACTTGCAAAATAAGTTCCTGTCAATTAGGAGTATTGTAACTCAATGAAGCTATACCATACCTCCCAACTGAAACACACCACCAAGTTGACTATCTTCAACGGATCCTGATGATTGCACAAGATCTGATGAGGGTGCTGAACTGACGATTACGAGTGTGGTCTCTGGTTCGCTACTTACTTCTGTTAAATCTGATGAACCCACATCCTGCAAAGGCACAAACAAAACACAATGCAATTATTTTCATTGTTATATTTATAATCAACTGAACAATTTAAATGTTTTAAGTTGTACATCCACACATACTCTGTGAAAACAATATCTGTGGATGTTGAATTGTTACTATCCAACTGTGGATGCATAAAGTGAGTTTTTTTGCCTTACCATGGACATGGTTATTTTGTCGAGACTGCCCCTACATGGTCTATGCCAGCAACTGTGGTTTATGGATATAATGCATTCTTATGCTGTTTTAGATCTACGAACACTGTCCAGGAAGGAAGTGTGTCCACACAACAATTTCTCAGGTGTTTGTTCTTGTTTGCTGATGTTTACAAATACGCACCAAACCCTATTCACTTGTTGTTTGTTTCTTTGCTTTTTTTTCTGTGTCCAGGGATAAAAACAAGCACTGACATCATTTCCTGAAACTTCTTAAATTACATTTCCTGAAAATACTTAACACAGGGAAGATCCAAGCAAAATTTCCTGAAATCAGAAAATTTCCTGAATATCTACACCCCTGTGTGTCAGTAAAAAGATTTGGCAAGAATTTCAAGATGAAATGCAAGATGTATTGAGGACATTGGAAGCCTACTATCTTCACCTGACATACATTAACTCACCCATATCAAACAAACAGTAGTCATAAAAGGATATCACAAACATGTTGGCAACATTTTATTAATAATCTTAGATTCCTTAATATAGAGGAAACTAAATGTCACATCACTGTACCTCCTGCTACCGATAACCTTTGCAGTATGTTTTACTTAAGAGATAAGGAATGATTTCCCTTAGGGTACTTTGATTATGTTTTAAATTTGTGTAATACCTTAGAGCAACTTTAAAACCTGTGTCAAAATAATTTCTTTTTTTTGTGACTGAAAAGTGTAATTTGCAAAAGGTTTATCAAGCATTTTGTCATTATGATGAGGTGTTATTTTTAATTCAATTCTTGGAAACCATTTCTGAAAGTGGATACATATATACGCCTCTGGCTCTATGGTTCTTTACATTGATAGGTACAAGCTATGATGAAATCAAGCTTTGTATAATTCTGAGAGATCACTAATGACCATATAACCACCCATACTCAAGCTATACAATCAAGTTGCTAAATGACACATAAACAAAAAACTTTCTTTTATTCCAATTGCTTATTTAAATAGTTATTTAAATATAATTGATTGCTTTTAGAAATTGCTTTGCATTTAATTTTATCATTCTCATTTCTTTTTTCATACAATCAAACACAGTGTTCTGAACTGATTTAAGAGTCTCTGGTAAACCAGTCATACATTCAGGAAATGAAATAATTAATATTAAACACTTCATATAATCTATTCACTGAATATAAAAAAATAATAATGAAACATCTTGCAATTAAGCCAAATGCTCACTTATAAGTGCCCTATTGTACAGTTGACTTTTCTTTCTTTCCAACTGGAATATGCTTCCTGAATCTAGTGATGTTGAAGTACTATCAGGAAGCAATTTTATTTTTCAGAAAATATAAACAATATGGAGATCAATTACTACAGCTTGACCAGAAGTATGCGTTTCTCCTTCCCTATGGCTCCTGTAATGCAAACCAAAATAACTGCTAGCACAATTTAACAGAATGTTCAAAAACATACTAAAAAGCAGTGGAAGAATAACAATGTTAATTGAAAACACTTCACATAAGTTTGGATAACAAGTGTAAAATCACGCTGGGTAAAAAAACTGGGCATTTTGTGAGTCTATTTATATTTGAGATGAGTATGCCTTTCAGATATTTTGATGAGTGGTTAGGTGACCAGTGTGAGAAGTTCACTGGTTACATTGATGAACAGAAAAAAGAACAAATCATCAATGTGACCATTTTGCACGTACTCTGTTACTAGTAAAAGTAGCGTGAATGTTTACAATGAAATCTCCTGTAATTGTGGATAGGAAGTAAGGAAAATTGGATGACTGGCATTTCAATGGTTTAAATGTGAAATGAAGGATTTTTAACGATCAGTGAAACACATATATTTTATGCCTGTGGAACATTACCCTATTGCCTATGAAATAGTTCCCTTGGTGTCAGTGTTACTAATATTTTCTCGAGCTAAGAAATATTTTAATTTGCATAATTTATCAGTATACTTTTGTAGCTATACAAGTAATACTGGTTTAGTTTTGAATACCCCTTCATTGTCCTAGAACTGAAAACAAATTACACATTAACCCTAACCATTGCTTTATGCTATTGGAAGTTAAAGAAAGGAGAGAAGATGAACAAAGAAGTCACTTGGTACCCGGGATTCGAACCTTAGACCCCTCGCGTGCTAAGCACACGATCGCCGACCCGTAGCCTCAGGGATTGCACTGGCCTAGCCAGCGATTCCCTGAGCATGTAGCACTTCTAAAGGGTGATTGTGTCACTGCATCATGTGGGATTCATGCATGCGCAGTAGTTATCATTGTGCCTAGCCGTGTAAGGGTTAATACATGAACAGATGAAAGTCAATGTATAACAAGTGCATCAATGCCAGCCTCTTTCAACAACATTTCTAAAAAAACATATAGAGAACATTCTCACTGTTGGAACATGTAAATGTTGATTTTTCTAGGGTCTGTGATGGCACTAGAGTTTATCTCAATCAAATGTATAAGAATTATTTTGTTTTCATTGCTAGCATGCAAGCACATTCTATCAAGAGACAAACCTCCAACTGATCGGCCTGCAACATTTTTCATCGCATTAACTCAAGAATGAGAGTAATTGAAATGGTAACATGAACAATAATGTGGTCAACCCCAGGCAGTCACTTTAATCGTTATATTTCAGCAAGTAAGTTAATGGCAGATTAACTGAACTATTTCATTTCTTCTTGATCCAACTGTTGTTTCAATACCCAGGACTTGATCGTAAGCAACGTGTAGTGGCAACCCCCTCCTCATGGAGAACACACACATACAATAAATTGAAAACAAAATATTACATTTGAAAAGCAAATTTCTTATCAACCACTACATGTACTGATCAACAAAACCAATGTATTTACAAATGATACCTAGTATCTATTTGCTTGTTTTAAATGATCCTCCAAAAGGCACTCAGCAACAACCCAATTCGGGGATACAGGGTGTATCAAAATGATTGGTACCCATCAGTTTTTAGTGTTTATTGACAAGCCACATGCTTCTTCAATATGCAACATGGATCTTCAAATGCCCAAGATTTGTTTGTTTCATATAACCTTTCATAACATTCATCTACAAATAAGGTGTACCTCATAGCCTCTATGTTTCATTTTGTTGTGGTAGTCCATTATCACTGGAAACTGACGGGTACCAATCATTTTGATACAGCCTGTAGGGTTAATTATACCCCAACTTAGGTCTACAGCAAGTCTGTAAGCAAATCTAAAGCTAGTGGCCAGTTTCTACAAACTTATTCTTTTATAGGAGATGCCATTTTAGCTCATTTTAAGGTAAGTGCCTTGACAAATCCTTTTTGGATGGTACAGTATTTACTCTAGCCTTTGTTTTTAGCATTTTGTAACATTGTTTGACATTTTGACTGTTCTTAATGTCCAACAACATAAATACAATAAATACTAGAACATTTAAAAGAATTAACCCTTGTGACATCACTCACAAATGATCCAGACAAGTTTTTTCTTGGTCAAGTAAACCAGTAAATGTCCTATTTTTGATTCAATTGGAAACAATCACCTTTGTTGTTAAACCAGCTAGCCTCTCCCTAAGTGTGCTAAGCAGTCAACGCATGAACCCACTAGGATCTGTTATTGCAAGAAATTTTCCTTGATGGGGATTCTGTAGGGTTATCCACATCAAAGCGTTTAAACTGGAATTAAAGTGGAACGTTGAGTTCTAGTTGTGAAGGGAAATGTGGAAACTGCTCTTGAAATTAAAGACCAGTATGAAACACAATTGACACAAACATGCATGTGCTGTTGAAAATGAAGCAACAGAAGTAAATAACAGTGGCATCTGTATCTACTAACGGTACAAACAGTGTGGTCTTTACACACAGTGGTATTTGGTGGTTAAACGAAACCCCACCAAATGATTTGGTTTGCTAACTAACTCAACTCAAAAATGAAAACTGCAACTCGCTAAAATGACCCCTACCTAAAAAAATTATCCCGTAAACCCCCACAAATAGTATAAACAGTACTATCTTTTGCTACTAACAGTATGGTCTTTGCTGGGTGGTTAAAACACCCCAAATGATTGGATTTGCTAACTTAACCCCCAAAAGCATATTGCAACCCCCAAAACTACCCAAAGAAAAATTCCAACCCTAAACCAATACAAATGGTGTATGTGAAAATTGATACGGTAAACACAAAATGTCACCTTTATTTTGGGCTAAATGAGTGTAAAATTGAAAATTGGCTTGTTAAATACAAAAAGTTCATCTTTATTTTGTGCTAAAATAGTGTAAAGGTGCAAAAAAATGGTCAAAGTACCACAGGGCCAAAATGATGCCTACGGTACCAGGAATTTCCTAACTTTTCTCCCTCAGACAATTGACCCTGATATTTGGACCCCCAAAAGGATTTCCACAAAGGCCACACTGAGTACGAACAGTGTAAAATCCTCTTCTGAAGACAAGATAGCGGAGAGGAAACTCTAATCAATGTGTGGGGAAACCAGTTGTGACTGATTATTGCCGCATCAGGAACTGGACAACACTGGACAAGCATGGATGAAAAGTACAAGAAACAGTTAACCTAAAAACAGAAGTGTTGGGATGGTTTAATTGATTAGGGTACGTAAAGATGTGCTACCTTCTTCCACATATCTTTACTTTGCTCATAGGCAACAAATAGTGTCCAATAATAATTGGTGAGGAAGTGAGAATTGGTAAGAAAGTGACATGTTGTACAGTGTCAAAAAATTGCAAACACAGATACAACTTTTTCCAAGTTTTTCCATAGGTGTCCCATCTGTTCTCATTGTAGACTGGTTTGATTCCGCTTCAATCTGAATCAATATTTGTAGTTTGAATGGTCCATCTCGCATTATTCACCTCAGTTTGTTGGGTCTGCACATTGCAGTCTGGTATACTTTGTCCTACATAGGACAACAATAGTTCTTTTACCTCCAGACTGACTGCATAAAGAAGTACCTAGATGTTTACCCTGTTTTCTTAGTCATGAACAAACATTGAAATGTCTGTTCCAGTTCCACTGACATTGATCACAAGATCATGCAGGGGAGATGAAGGTGAAAGCCAGTTGGATGCATGGATTGCATCGCAATTTGAAGCTTTTGAGCCGGAAGTTAGAGTGAAAAACAAAATCACATTCAGAATATTGCTTCTGTGGAATCAACAAAACTCTTTATACATGAATTAAATGATATATCAGAATGTTTAATCAAAGCATCTTCAACCATAATATTCTTAAATACATTTTACATTTGCTTAATATCTGAACTATTCGATGCAATTGTTTGGTTTTTCTAATATTTATAAAAATAATTTTATTTTCTGTCTGCGTGTTTGCTCTTTGTATACAGTTCTTGCTAAACTAAAATAGATCAAGGGACCAGAAAGCTACATGTACACACTGCATGAGATAAATATTTCTGTCCAATCCCACTGGGTAAAGTTGGTCACAATGATAAGCACATTTGTAACACAAAATGTCTTGGATCGTAATATTAGTTTCCTAATGAATTACATAGGGGGTAGATCCTGTCTACCTCAACTTAACTGTCCTGTTGTAAAAGTGGGTTTCCTTAGCTTTTCCTGCTATCTCTCTGTAACTACATTGGGAAGCTGCTATATTTGTACAGAAATCAAAAGTACGAAGTTCTTGCTATTAATAGTATACATGTTTATATACACACACACACCTACACAAAAATCTTATTCTGTAAAGTACCTATCTTTATCACACTTTGGAACAACACTCTTCCTGAAGACACTTCCACTATGAAAGTATATTAAAGCTGACATTCACACCTAGACATAGATGGTAATCAAGTCAGTGGATCTGAATCAAAATGCAGAGCACATATCACGATATGGTAAATACTTAGTGTGCAGGTATTATTTTGTCAGATTTTTGCTTTAATAAAGCAAAAAACAGGTATGGCACACTACTCAAGAGATCGGGAAGTGCATTTCTGCTCCAACACAGATAAGCAGAGAACTTTTAACTTAATTGTGTCTTTGATTTACAACTCCTTGTATATGCAGAATACTAATGTCACATGGCAAGTCACAGCGCTCATCTCATCAGTATACAATTTTGAATTTGATGCTTATGTAAGCCTGTTGGAAATATTGAGGACACGTATTGTCATGAGAGTGTAAGAACATTGTGCAACCGAGCTGTCTCATAACATCAGCATTTTATTGCATTCAAATCAAACATACAAAGTTGGTCACTTGATTTTGCAACAGGTCACACTTGAGAGTACTTATAATTTGCCTTTTTATTATCCTCCCCAAAAACCACCTACAAGCATAATGAATACCTTCCTGGTATTACTTCAAATAGGATCCATAATGTCTGACAGAGAAAAGCTGTGGGTTATGTTATGCAATCAAGCAAAATGAGTCACATGTCAATGACATATACTAAAATGTTGTGCTTTCCTATATATAATTAATCCCTGCATTTTGACACTGCAATTTGCTGGAACTATCTCAAACTTATTGGTTATAGTATCCCTTAGAAAAGTACATAATCACAGTCACAACATGCCACTCATTTTGTTTGATCCTGTCCAACAGGATCAATATTTTGAATGCAACTATAATGAAAGACAGAGATAAAAAGACTAGTTCGCATCGGACGTCAGGGCAAAGGCGCACCGTGATTGGTTCCCGACCTGCACAGTACGGCATTTTCTGGTTAGTTATCAGAATTTTAGATGCAAACTAGTCTTTTTATCACTGTCTTTCAATATATACTATATAGGCTGATCCTTTTACTGGAATAAGAATTTTGAATCTCTTGCTTTGTACACATCACATTTGCATCTTAAATTCCATTTATAACTGTCTAATGCTAACTAGTCTTTTTATCTGTCTTTCATTATATAGGCTGATCATTTTACAGGAATAAGAATTTTGAATCTCTTGTTTTTACACATCACATTTGCATCTTTAGTTCTATTTATAACTGTCTCCAGGCAACATGATAGCTGGAGTAATGTTAACTTAATAGACCTGTACATGTAGCCCTATCTTGACATTAAGTTAAGTAATGCTGATACATGGGTGGGGTTGACTGACTAGCTATAGACTGTCTTGATCAGTTTATCAATGTCCAGCAGCTGTCCAAAAAGGTACTTGACCCACATGAACCACCTCTTCCACCTGTCCAGTTGACTGCTGGTAAATAAATATGAAATAGAGGCATTAATAAGAACCGTTGGATCATGTAATAACACAGGGTCATTAACACTGTAATTAGTGACAGAGGTGTTAATTAGGTCATCATGGCTTCCTGCATATTATGCATGCCAAACTTAACTCAATATAGGTTATTGGGAGGACATTTTAAATATTTGGTAAAAACCCAACTTTGTGTGGTGTTCTTGTCCTTCAGGCTTTTTAAATCACTGAAGGGTAGAAAAAAAGAGAGAAATCTCTGCTCTACAAGTGGAGGCATTCTTGAAGTCCGGTCGGTCGGTTGTGGTATCTTATTTTAACATAACATGCATTCTCATAACAATTAATTATTCACAATATTGGCCTCATCTTAATGTTATAATATTATATATTGGTTCAGTATTGTCAATAAAAGCATTTCTATTACTTTGGGTATAATATGAATTACAGAACCAAATAATTAGATAAATATGTTTAAAAGTTTTCTAATAATATGGATCAGTTGGGCCAAAGAAGATGGTTTCTCTTTTTTGTCCCCTAACTCTTTAATGTGAATATATTATTTAACAGGTCTACTCTCTATAAAGACATTTGATGAAAATATTATGATAATAAAAAAATTCCCTTTAAAAGGGAAAGCCAGCCTCAATGTAGAAGAGGTCTTGTAATTAGTTTGGTCACCATGAAAGGCATTTTAAGCACATTATAAAGATTATTGTGCGGCAAAATTTCATACAGCTTTCATACAAAACAATTAAGAAGTATATGGTTTACAACTGCTATACAATAATTATATACCAAGTAAAGTTCAAAACATCAAGTCTACAATATTGTGAATACTTTGTACATACATGTTCATATTTTGAACATTTAACTATCCAAATGAACCTTTTCAGAATAATTTTATATGAAATTGATACAGATGTGTAAGACTTTTAAAGTAAGTCATCCAAAGATATGGGTAGTGCATACCATTGGTCTTTGGGTGATATTTCCAAGGAGAAATAAAGGTCTTTGGGTGACAAGAGCATGGGTTTGAAAAACATAATGGGTCTTTGAATGAAAACAATGCTGAAAAGGGGGCCCTTATAGTCCGGGCTTATAGTATATTTGCCATTTTACATAAAAATGCATCACAAATGGAAAAAAAATTTAATTGCCAACTTCCCTTCAGATATTGGGACCAAATCCATCTCAAAGAAAGTGGTAAACCTCTCTAAGTATATAAAAGGAAATACACTCACTCCACATAATTATGGCTGACTGTACAAAATATCCAAGTGTTATTCACTAAGCAAAATATATAAAAATTGCATATATATTACTGGGGAAGAGCTCATTTTCAGGAATGGGTTGTGTCTGTGTACAAAATCTTTTTATTTACAAAAAATACAGACAGAAACTTCGTTCTTAGCATATTCAAAATAGATAGTTAGCGACACATTGGCAGTCGGAAGTGAAATATGGTGCAATCAAAGCGGAAATTCTGATAAAAGCGATGATATGTAGCCCTGAATGATGTCCTTTAGCAGTTGGGAAAAATCTTTCATTAGCAAACTATATTATTTTGAAAAGCTAAAAAGTCTGCCCCCCCCCCCAAAAGCTCATGGGCGAAGTTCAGGTGCGTCAATATCGAAAATCTTATACTAGAAGACTCAATTTCATGTCTAAGTTTAACACCAGGATTTTTTTTTAAATAGTATCAAGCATTATGGTTTTTTCTGATATTTACTGAAACAATGAAAATTATTACTTTTCATTTGGCCAAGAAAATTTTAGAGAGAAAAGGTGTAGCTCACAATTTGCCTAATTTCAATACAGAATTTGATCACTTCCAGTGCCTAATTAAATGACTGAGTGAGCCTTTTATAACAATAGCCGGTGAGTGACTAGCACTCTGAGTGACAGCAGCAAAAAGTGAAACAACAGAAAGTCTTATTCTTGCATCACTATTTAATATGTGTCTTTTATCACATAGACTCTGACAGGAAGAGAATTTATATTTTATATTAATATTATGTAAGCTTATGCCAATACCACATTTGTAAAATATCTTTAGGTGAGACAAAGATGACACACAACATTACATTTATCCCAAAGTACAATGACATAAATCAACAGTAATTCATTATAGTGATCGTAAAATTTAATTGGTTTTTTCCTCACTGCAATAAATGTTATACAATCAAAAAGTACAATTCTGAAATTAAAAAGAATAATTGTTTTATTTCATTAGCACCTCTTCATGAATTAAATGAAATATATCTTCAAATGAAGGATGCACATATTATTTTAGCATCACATTAATACAAGCAAGATCTGATACATAATTCACATTCTGGTCATTTGATGTAAAACATTTTGTTCTTTTCAACAGCAGTGCAGGTGATTGAACAGACATGCACCTGGTACAAGTGCATGATGATTATTGCATATGGTATAACTAAGCAGATGATACCTGATAGAGATAGTATTTACCATCAACACAGGTGATGATGTAAACCAATCACAAATTATAATATGAGTAAGTTATACACCAAGCACAGAAAGTAGCTACTCAGTTTTATAAGCTGCCATGCTTGTAAGTCATTCAATGAAACTAAAATCTGAAATAAGGTACTGTTACGTTTTGTTATGGGAGATGTCTTCTTTAATTTGACAACTCATTTAAGTGGAAATTGAGCACAAAAAAAACCAAACAATTCAAATATTGGGACAGAAAGTCTGTTATCATCCAAATCAAAAGTTGCACTTTGTGAGATTTTCAATGTGATATGTGATGGATAAATGCACACTGTCTGTGTTGTATGATTCCTGTTGCCTATCTCATCAAATGCATCTTTTGATTTGGATGATAACACAACTTTCTGGCCCAATATCTCCCTCATTTCTTGGTCAATTTTCACAAACAAGGTGTCAAAATTAAAGAAGACATTTTCTGTAATGAAATGCTTTTTTGGATTTTAGTTTTATTAAACAACTTAAGAGCAGTTTGATGGGAATTCATAATCAAATCCATTTTTGGTGACATACCTTGTTACAGTTTCATGATGCTACGCAGCACTTCATCAGACTGTCAACCTTGCTTCTTCTCTCCTGAAGTTTCTTTCCCGAAGTTGCTGTTGTTGGCGGCCCCAGAAGCTGGTCGAAAATATTCAGTAAGAAATAGTACCCTTCATTTCTGCTCATGGTGTTTCGCCTTCGTCGCCTGATCCAAATTGCCTCTCTAATATTTTGACCACCTTCTGGCGCCACCAACGACAGCAACTTCAGGAAAGAAGAAGCAAGGTTGACAGTCTGATGAAGTGCTGCTACTGCAGCATGAAACTGTAACAAGGTATATCAATAAAAAAGTGGATTTGATAGTATGATTAGAATTCTCATCAAACAGTATCCAGTTAACCTAATATAACATATTCGAAGTGACTTAGGAGCAATCATGGCTTACAAACTGAGCAGTTACTTATTGTGCCAGGTGTATGTTTGCTACTACCATTAAAATCCCACATTCTGATGACCTGGTAACAGGAATACTTGGTAACAGGACCATAGCAAGTAATTTGATATTATGTAATTCTTTTTTAAAACATCTTGACCATTGTATCAATTTTGCCACAGAAACTTATTTGGGGCCATCCTAATTCTTGATGGTTGCTTCAATATTGTCTACCTTACTTTTTGCCCTACTTGGTGACCAAGTTTATGCTGGTATCCATGGTGATTGACCTACTTAATCTCAATCATCTACTAGTAATGTCAAGTGCACATTTCCTCGGTAATCTGCATGGCTGGAAACCTGTCTATGACAATGACATAGGCCTACCGGTATCTGATCAACTTGCTGCCAAAAGTGATTAAAAACTTCCACCTAGAAATGATGGCACTGATAATTACATTAGTGGTGCATTCTATTTTGAAAACAACAAACATCAAACAGCATGCTGTTGTTTTAAGCTTCAGGCCCCTGAACATGACTTGGGGAAAATGCAAGGGTTATAAACTTGTTTGGATAGCAGCTTGATTCCGCAAGAATTTGGAGTACCAGAAGTGGTTAGTTTGTAGTCTGTGAATTGTACTTGATGAATTTCTTTACTGGTAATATCATTAGTCAAAATGACTGACAAAGGGGGGTACATATATTGGGGACAGGATGGCAAATCAGGGATTCAGGTCATAAAAGATGAACATTGAGGGTAGATGAACCCTCTATAACCATTTGAATACCTGAGTGGAAGAAGGGCCCAACTACATCAAAACTGTTTTTGAGATATTAAGAAAAAACTTACTATTTGGAAAAGTTTAATAGACAGAATGTTTTCATCTTCAGGGGACCTTTAAGACATGACCATACAATATTACATACATTCGAAATTATATATGATGTTTCCATGGCAACAGTACAGGTCTTAATACGAGCTGGAGTTGGGCCCTTCTTCCACTAATACACTGCAAGTGCCAGTTCCGTAAGCAAGAGTGTTATAAATAGCTACAGAAAATTGATAATTATCCAAGTAGAAGCATGTAATATGTTAGCAAATAAGTTTATTGTAGTGAAAAGCAGATTTAATGGATGACAAAATTCCAATATTTGTGGAAGAAGGGCCCAACTCCATGGAGTTGGGCCTTTCTTCCATGAAAACCATGATTAAGTGTAACGTGGAAGACTATTTAGAGAGTGGATTTTGGCTCATCTTTCACACACAAGGAATAACAGTCTGCTGGCAATAAAATGCTGGGTCTAACTCATTTTTGTAAAAAATTGGAGTTGGGCCCTTCTTCCACTCAGGTATTCATTTATACCCTTTGACTGTGCCAAACTTTTCCTGTAAACATGTTTTGGTACTCCTGTACCTCAATGAGACTTAACTGGGTAGGCCACACCCCAATGGTTTGTACCCACATATATCCTAAAAAGAAACTCTCCAAGATCTATGGTTCCTGCAATATCAATAATTATTCTAAAGTTTTGACATGATCATCAAACACAAAATGAAATTTAGGCAAAATCACAAGCATGACTGTATGAAATGCCAAATTGACTGGCATTAAACTATAAAAGCAACTACATAAACATAAACCCCTGATAACTACAGACCAGTCAGTCTCACCTCTATACCATGCAAAATGCTTGGAAACTAAGTTAGAAAGCACTTTCTGCATTTGGAGGAGCTGAACGAAATCACTGAGGACCAGCATGGATTTATCAAGAGCAAGTCATGCATCACAAATCTTCTTGTAACCCTGGAGGACATCACAAGTATGTTGGATTGAAGGAGGAAGAGTGTATCTTTGACTATTCCAAGGCCTTTGATTTAGTACACCATCAGAGATTGTTGTCTAAGCTGCAAGCTTATGGAGTCCCCATGAGAGTGAGAAGAAAGACATGGGAGTAGTAATCAGAAGATGGGAAGGCAAGTAAACAGTATGCAGCAGCAACCAACAAAATTAATGACCAAGTTGAGAATAATCAAGGAGAGCTTGTAAGTTTTTCAACAAGGAGATCTTTATTCTGCTCTACAAAATGTACATCCGCCCCACCTAGAGTATTTTGTTCAAGCCTGGTGCCCAAACTACAGGAAGGATATATATACATGATTGAGAAAGTACAGTACAGGGCAACAAAGCTGATTCCAAGGCTAAGATCCAAAGAGTACTCTAAAACTAAAGTAGAAAGAGCTGAAGTTATAGAGTCTAGAATGGAGATGATTGAGAAGTGACCTGAACGGTCTGGAGGGAAAACTATGTTCAGAAGAGACAAGAACCAACTGTGGGCACAGTGACAAGCTGTTTAAACCATCACTGAAGAAAGGGCTGAGCTGTAGGAGCAAGTTCTTCTCCACAAGAGTTATAAACCACTGGAACATTCTCCTAGGAATTCTCCTAGTGATGGCAAAGTCAGTAAATGATTTCAAAAGAAAGATCAATACCTATTTGCAGCAAAAATTTGGATATAAGCTAAATAACCTATCTATTGCCCATCAACATAAGTATAAGTGTAAAAACCAACTTTGATCAAAGTACAGAAAACTTGTGTAAACAGAAGTTGAATCATTTCTAGTCTTGGCTTATTAAAAAATGATGAAAAACACAGTAAATGTCACATTGGACTATCCAGTTGAAATCCATACAACCCCTATGGAAGACATTACCTTAATCTTCCACACAGAAGTTGAAACATTTCTAGTCTTGGCCTATAGTATTAAAAAAATAATGAAAAACAGTAAATGTCACATTGGGCTATCCAGTTGAAATACATGTACAATCCCTATGGAAGACATGACCTTAATCTTCCACATACAAGTTGAATCATTTCTAGTCTTGGCCTAGTATTAACAAAATAATGAAAAACAGTAAATGTCACATTGGACTATCCAGTTGAAATACATGTACAACCCCTATGGAAGACATGACCTTAATCTTCCACATACAAGTTGAATCATTTCTAGTCTTGGCCTAGTATTAAAAAAATAATGAAAAACAGTAAATGTCACATTGGACTATCCACTTGAAACACATACAACCGCTATGGAAGATACGGCCTTAACCTTCCACACGGGGGTATAGATTTCAAATGGGAGTCACCCATTCAGGTTAACTCAAGTTGAAAATTAAGGTAATGTCTTCCATAGGGGGTATATGGATTTCAACTGAAATAAGCCATTGTATAAGATCCAAGTTAGCTACCCCAAGCCAGCACTTTCCAACTAATACCATGGATTTAAAAGCAGCTTAAAAAGTACAGGACATTCATGTGTAATGACCCTATGAAATAAAACTCATGAAATAATCATCTCAACATGTTAAGCTTAATTGATCATGCCGGAGTAAACCAGGCAGTGGCAGGAACATCAAGGTTGTCCGAATTTGCCCATATTTGGTGTAGTAGGGGTGTTTGATGAAACATTCTCACTGAAACTTTTTCAGGATTCTGACCCCCCTTGATAAGGGTTTATAGCCCTTATTTGTTTTGGTACAATCTACCCCCTTCAAAATGGATGAATTTTTCCTGAATTTAAGACAATTTTGTATTCTCATTTTTTCACAAGTGGTTGAAGTTATTTAAGTAAATTAAGTATTTGTAGGAAACATCTACCTCGGGCATTACAGGGAACAATTGACATTCAACCAACCCCTATCATTTGGCTTTAGGGGGTGTCTAAACATACCCCCTCAATCTGTCTTGAAGAATTGAATTTTTAGTTGATGAATTCAAATGCAAATATAAAAAATATACATCCAAATTTTCAATGTTTGTTGGTGTCATTAGAGTGACCCAACATGTGGCTGTGGGAAACAAATTAGAATATCTTGGGGCGGTGTTGCTTTTTTTAGAAAATACAGTGTTTCTATATGGTATTTAAGCAATATTACAAAGCTGAAAATATTGTTATATTAATGAAATACGTGATTATTTCAACTACATACTTTATTTAGAGTTGGTTATTAAGTTGAGTAAGGTTTTAAACTTTAATAAAATGGATAACAAAAGCAAAATGTTACTAAAATGTTAAGTGTTTCTAGATTTTATTCGATCTAAAATGAGAAAAACCTAAAATACTTGGTCAAACACTCAGGAATTTTAAAGAACAGTTTGATTATTATTCATTATATCTCATTCATTCTAGTGAACATTATAGTTAACAAATAATAATTCAAGCAACCCCTATCATTTGGCCTCCCTCAGAACTTCTTTAAAATTTTCATTTTTATTAAATTAATTCACAAGCATATAGAATATACATCCAAATTTTGTTTTGTTTTCATCTTCCTCCAAATGAACCAACCTTAGGCTGTAGGCAGCGTTCGAAATTTTGGTTGTCCGGTTGCCCGGGACAACTAAAAAAGTCACCGGACAACCAAAAATACTGATTCGGTTGTCCGCCGGACAACCATAAATCTAGCCAAAAGTCACATTTGTAGGCCTACGGACAACCAAAAACTTAGACAGACAACCAGAAATTGTAATCTGGTTGTCCGTGGGACAACCACTTATTTTTCCTAAATTCGAACACTGGCTGTAGGCCTAGACTGTGGGAAACAAATCAGATTATCTTTGGATGATGTTGATTGGTTTAATAGAAAATTCAGTGTTTCTATATGGTATTTTAGCAAGATCACAAAACTGAAAATCTCCGTTAATAAGGAAGCACATGTCTTTTAAGGCATTTCATTATAAAGTTGACCAAAGTTACCAAGCTGATATTAAATGGAAAATAAACATTACTAAACCTTTAAAATGTAGATGTTTCTATATCTTATTCCCTCCAAAATGTGTAAAACAAAATTATCGTATTTAATCAAATACTGAAGACTATTAAAGAACATTTGATTAAACAATCATAAAGCTGAAAGATATGTCTTTCATGCATAATGAAATGTTGCATGTATACTAAAATCGAATGAACATGTATGCCAGAATCTTATCTATGCAAGAATAGTATCATAAGAATAAATATTCTTATGTAGATCTTGAGGTTAATTTGTTTCAGCAACAAGTGTCAACATTATTTTCGAGTTGACTTGACATCTAAAGATCTTGTTTGGAGCTGAAAGTGCAAAGTTACATTCCTCTAAGCCCAGTGGCGGCGCCAGGAATTTTTTGGAGGGATGGCATTGGGGGGGAAAGTGACTTTCAGGGGGGGCAAAATTGGCAAATTTTGCCCAAAATTGCCCCAAAAAGTGGAAATTTACGTGATTTCGGGGTTTTGCCTCAAAAGTGGGGGGGCAAACTGGGGGCAAGATAAATATTTGGGGCCCCTTGACCCCCCCCTCGTAGCGCCGCCACTGTCTAAGACATCTAGATTGGCTGTGCCCTTATTGCTTTGTTTCAAAATATCACAATCAGCCTATAGATAATATAATGTAAGAAAACAAAATGTTACCTCATACTGGTGTTTGAAATACAATTATCGTGGCATTGTTGAAAAAGTCTATTGAAAACAAGTTACAAAGTAACCACTAAAGAAAAAAACAAAGCAGGATACTCGCAATATTTGGGTATCTTAAATGGAAATCTGTCACTTTTTGTTGGACATTGCAAAAAAGACAAGATTCTTGGATTTTACTCTCAATCGTCCATTGATATTTCTGATCCTGATTAATCCTGATAATATATATAGAACAACTCATCCCAACTTACCCAATATTTTATTGAAAAGTATACCATTTTATAACTCAAATATTTCAAGCACAAGCTAAGTATTCCAGCCAGAATTGATACTTTGATTCAATCATATACATCAAACATGTTTTACTTCTCAAGTATTTATGATGTCTTGCTGTAATATTATTTCCAGTTCAAAGATGCACGCAAAAGCTTTCAAAGGTCACTTTATGACTGTGCAAGTTATCTAGGTTATTTTATTCTCAGGAACAAATAACATAACATCTGATATCATGATGTTCCAAGAAGTTTGCTTTTTAATAAACAAAATATGGATTGGTACCAATCTTTTTGATACAGCCTGTATATATCGCATGTAAATGTAGGCCTATGAATTACATTCCAGACAGTTGTCCAAAAAATAAATTTCTAAAATTTGACCTCTGCATGACCTTTGACTTGACCCGTGCAAAATGTTCCCCTGGTCATGAGTTTGAGCCCCATACCCCTTACAGATGTCCAGAAAATGAAATGAAGATTTGACCCCAGATAACCTTTGACCTGACCCCTGCAAAGTGTTCCAAAATATTCCCCTGATCATTAAGTTTGTTGTCACAGAGTTTGAGTCCTGTACCCCTTACAGATGTACAGAAAATGCATTTCTAAAATTTGACCTCTGCATGACCTTTGACCTGACCCCTGTAAAATGTTCCCCTGGTCATGAGATTTGTTGTCACCGAGTTTGAGCCCCATATCCCTTACGGATGTCCAGATAATGCAATTGTAAGATTTTACCCCCTTAATGACCTTTGACCCCAATTCTTTGTACAAGTTTTAGACATTGGCTAAAGCCGAGGCAGGTATGCAAGTGACGTCATTGTGTTATGTAATTTGTGGAAGAAGAAGCATTTTTAGTGAAAATCACATTTTTGGCCATAATGACCTTTAAATGACCTTTGACCCCGAGTATGGTCATGTAACATTTGTGCCCCACCCATTGGTCCTTGTGACCAAATATTATGGTTACATTGGCCTAAAGCATATGGCTATGATGGCTCGTTACAAATTTGACAGAAGAAAGAAAGAAGAACTGATCATAAATAATACAATTGCAAATTTGAAATTTGCGATTGTAATTAAATAAAATAATGGTTTGATTTAGTGAATACTTCAGTATTTATAAGGCAGTTCCAGTTCAAGCATTATAGCATGAAATTGAAGATCATAAAAGACCATATTTGCCTCAGCTACTAGCTAGGCCTACTGGAACTACATCCTATGGCTAAGATTCTTGGGCACTTGCAGTATAGTGTTTCTAGAATAATTATTTGTGAATATAAAATGTGATCCAATTTATTTGAAATGATTAAGGGCTGGGGTATGAGCGACCTTCAAGTACAGGTATCTGGAGAAGGGAAGCAACGAGTTACCCCAAATCACAGCGACAGGTAGTGACTTGGCCGTCGAGTGTTAATATATATTTATTTTGGAAGGCTTGTGTTTGTTTTAAATTTTGGGGCGTTTTTCCAAAATTTGATATTTTTGGTGATATTTCAAAAAAGCGACATGCCAAAGACAAATGTTTTTGCACCTACTTTGTTATTGTTCATACAACTATTTTCAGGATACCTACGTTACAATTCGTTTTGGTGATTTAGTAATATTATAAATTTTGTGACTGCATTTTGGTGTTTTCGATGCGATTTTAGGCTTACCGTGATTTAACGTTGATATCTGGTCTTGCTCCTTTTATAATTTCACTTTGATCGTCGGCTTTTGTAAATAACAGAATGTAGATTGGCTCTGAATAAGTCTCGTAGTCCTCTTGGTGGTTTTTTTCATGATATATTTAGTTTGTATTTGCATGTAACAACCCAAAAACGACCTCTGATTTCAGGGTTGAAGGCTGTTTTCGGAATTTCCGTGGACTCAAACAAGTGCATGAGTGGCGACTATGGTTTTATACTTCCGCATTGATGATTGCGTCTACGCCTAACAATATACTTCTTTTTATATGTTGACTGTAGCTGGTAATAATGGTATATACACTGGTATACAAAGAATTGGTTACATGTCAATGACCATTAATTTCAGGGATAGACCCTTAGATTATTTATGCGCCTTTCTATCATGCAGTATATTTACCCGCAGACATGTGCCCGTGCCATGTGCCAATATTGCGTAACGTGAAAGGTTAATACATTTCTTTGACTTCGAAGAAACTGTGTGCTTCTATGGCCTAGCGGTCTAAGCGTTGTGGTTTCTAAGTTGCTGTTCTTGGCGCCGCTTGTTCGAAACCGTCGCCTGTCACTTTTCTTATGCTGCTTTATTTTTCCAACGTTGGGCTTAGAAACACTAATTTATAATTTCTTTTTGTATTATTTATTTATTCATTTGTTTATTGATTCATTGATTTATTGATTTATTTATTTATTTATTTTATATATTTAATGACGTTTTGGGGCTCGAGAGAACGGACACATTTATTTATTTATTTATTTTTGGATTGATTATTTGATGATTGAGTGAGCAGATTTGTCGATTGCTACTTTAGTTGTGGGATTTCTATTTGATTTTGAGTGACATCGTACATTAGTATTGATTTTTTCCGTTAAGCATTATCAAGAATTAATATCACAGGTTTTAGTGCAGATAGAAAGTTGGCTTAGTGATACTATCCGTTGATTCATAACCGGAAGATGCCGGGTTCGATTCCCACCTATGCCTATTTTTTTAAAGACTTGGAAAATTTCTGCAGTAAGTTTATTTGGCGCGCGATCTCAGTTATTCATTTTCTGATGGCTTTGCCTCTCACAGACACCCTCCCTCTGGAATCCAAACCACGGTTCGCTCATTACACCTCCCTTAACTTACTCCTTTATAAACTCTTGTGATTTATGTTAGTTATCAGCTATCATCACAGTAGCCAACTAATATTATAGTTTCTTACTCATAACATTGAGGGCTTTTAGGCATAATTTTTATTAATATATAAAAACAATATATATGATATAATTAAAAAATGCATACACAATAGGCCTAAATAATGGACCTATACATTTATATTGCAATTTTGTTCATCATGGTTTATCACAAGGTAGTCTTGTATTCAGTATTTCTGTTTTGCATTTTACTCAGATAGCTAAATATGAATTGTTTTGTATTTAGAAACACTTCTGCAGACTTGACATGATTCTGTTTAGAAAATCTAAAACAATGTCACCATATGAAAACATTTTAAGCATTTTAAGACTAAAAAATAGAATTGTCACATTCAGTTTCCTCCAATTTTTAGACTTACAATATCATTTTCAAGAAAATTATTAGGCGAAAATACTGTCTAGAAACACCAATTTTATGCAAATTAAGTTAATCGCCCGAATCTACCATTTATTGTTTGGAGTAGACCAATATAGCCTCAAAATGTTGACATTAAAAAAATCAATATTTAAGATGTATATTTTCATAAAAGGGCTTTAAAAATTACCCTTTTTTTACATTTTTTTAAAATGCTAAAGAGGGGTAACATTGATGACCCCCTCCTGAAAACACAAGACCCCAATCATTGCAATTTAAAGTTCTATATTACAAATAAACCATGCTCTTGACAAATATTTCAAAATAAAATCCAATCGAGAAGTTGCTGATAGAAAAATAACTTCATAAACTTTGCCATTTTTCAACTGTTTTCACAGCAATTTTCCTGTGTCAAAAGCCCCAAATTAGGGGGTACCCATATCTCCCTACCCAGGGGGGTCAGGTGGGTCTAGTCTGGCATGTGAAAATATGTCATCCAGTACATCGATCTTACAAAGTATGAACCGATTTGGCCAACCTTCATGTTCCCAGATTTTGTCATATTGCCTGGATCTCTCTCAGCACATACATAGAGTCATAGCCCAAATTGCTTTCTAAATGTTTCCTTTGACAAACCAACAGTTGATGAATTTTTGAGGTACATGAAATTCTTAAGTGTAACTGATATTACCCACTGCAATGGTATCATTCTCATTTCCTATCACTGGTTGATAACCTTACATCAATATACTGACCTAATCATTTCAAAGTTCAACACACTCACTTACGTCATCCATATCCTACTCTTTGTATGAAGTGTGAACGACTCTCTGGTGTGAATTGTCAAGTTATGCATTAATCACAATCACATATCTCATAGGATGTTGATTTTGTTTATTTGAACTAATCTTGTCTAATGAGCATATCGTTTGATCACATGAGAGGTTACGCAAAGCTAAATACCACAAACTTGACCACCATCTATTATATCATATCTCTCCAAGATAAATACAGTGCTTCAGTCTCAGTTGACATGTAAAACTTCCAAGGTTTCAAGTTGGCAGTGTTTCAGGAGTAGAAAGTCCTTGTTTAACTGGAAAAGGTCCTGGGTTGACTGACCTGAAGAAAAAAACCTGACAAGTATGTGAATCTGGGCCAAAAGCCTCCAAAACGGGCTGAAAATAAAGAAAAGTGCAGGAATTTGGACTTCATGAAAGCAGGAATTCCTGCAAAATCAGGAAAACTTGCATGCCTTTGAAAATCCAAGGTCTTATGTGGGTATGTGTAAACTTATGAATGGGCAGATTGATAGCTACTAGTATTCTCAGTTCAATAGTGCACATGCCTAAACTCTCATGAATGGTGCAGCTTTGATGAACAGGAAATCTCAGGAAAGACACTTCCCCTCCTATTAACACCTCAGTGAAAAAGTTTTCAACAAGTTATGTTTCTTTAAAAAGTGCAAATGTCATTACATTTGTACAAAAGTATAAAATATATCAAATTGGGATTAATTTTAATTAAAAGTTTTTGCTCATTTCCAATCTTTTTGAGGCACAGGACACAAGTTACGAACAGTCTTGTAAGGCTGGGTTGCCAAACAATTTCAGCCATTGGACTATAAGTATAATGAATAGAACTATTGTTTCTCCTCCTTTGCTGCAATTTTTCTCATAAATTAAGGTTCAAATATTTGTAATGTTACAATTTATTACTTGTATCATTAATTTCTTTTTAAGTTTCACACATGTTTTGATCAAGATTGGAATAATGCAATACATTGTAATATTAAAGCAACTTAAAGTAGCATGCTTCTTAGGCATGGACCATTGGGGGAGGATCTTGATATGGTTTCCAGAGACATGATTAACACCTCCCTCTAGCTGTCCATAAGTCATTTTGTATCCTATGGTAAATGTAAAGTTAAACAATAAAGTGCTAATTGTTTAATATACTCTTCTCGGAATAAAGATGTTTGAAGTCTCAATATCCTGTAGTTGTGGCATATATACACATAAAAAACGCAACTAACAATTTGCTCAATTGGATTATAAGCCACTTAGATACACAGGTCCCATTTGTAGGATCAATCATTTTATGTAGGTAATATTACATGTATGTACATATCCTCAGGGCTGAGAACGTCTTGTCATTTTATCTGGATGCTACAACAACATAGTAAGAGCTATACAACATGTGAAAATAAATACATGCAAGCAATAAGGTCTGTCAGGGGCCAATGCAATTGTATGTAATATGGGTAACATGGAAATGCTTGACTTGCAAAAGGTGTCTAAATGTTTGGGAATTATTTGTCTGTGACTGGAGGTTGTAGACATGTACTATTGCTCTGTGTGTTAAAGTTCAACTGCAGGGTTTGAGAAGGAGAACTTATTACTAAGGAGAAGATTAGGAGGGTTAATAAGACATTTCACCGTTTGGATTAATTTACGGCAATAAAGGGTATTATTGCACAAATGTGCCTTCTATCTCTCTCTGGGTCTGACTTTACCTGTCTGCCTTTTAGACTCTCGCTGTCTTCCTTTCTATCACTCATCCCATCCCATATTACTATTTAATCAATTTACATTTGTGGAAAAATATGGAATTGACATTAGCAACTCATTTAGAGCTATCAAATAAAAAGGAAACACACAAAACCATAATACTTTTTTGTAATTTTTAAATATATTCATAAATATTTCTGAAATTCTTATGTATTTTACACCACATGCATTTAGTAAACTCATGCTTTGTACACCTCCTCTACATCACCTGAAGCAATGGAGTTCAACAGTATATTACCACATAATCAATAGAGGGTGCTATTTGCCTTCTAGGTGATTTCTAGTGGTCAACATGGAAATCTTGAGCAACGACAGCTAAGACCTGGCAAGCTAATGAGTTGTATGGAATCTGACTGCTGATTGGATAAAAGTTTTAAAGTTAAAAGTTGAGTAATTCCTCCTGTATCAATGAAGAAGCTAATGTGAATGTATCTATGAAAGATTGTAATTAGAATCAAAGTAAGGAAAAGTGAATAATTTCAATCAGGCTACCTTACAATTTTCTGAATGAAAGGCATTGATCATCCATTCAATCCTCATCTTGTTTTCAAAATGCCATCAAGAGAAACAATTCATAAAAGTCCCACATTTTTGCAATATCTACTGGTACAATTCTATAAGATTGCCTTGGTTTGAGACCCAGTAAAATGTACAAGACAAAATAAGATATGCCACTATATTAATTTAGAAAGAAGTAGGCTGGAGTTCATATTATTATCCACGTCTATACATCAACCAGACCCATATTCATTCACACTAGAACTTCCCCTTTAATTGAGACATTTCTTTATTTCAATCATTATACTCTTAAGGGTCATTCACATATTTCGTGTTGGGGAAGTATTTTGGAGATTGCAGTAGATAAGGGAAGTTCCGGACATTCAAATATAAAGATATACTTTTATATAGGGAGAATGCCAGATGCTGAAATCGTTTGTAAGTAGATTTCAGGTTTTTTTCATAATTTTGATTTCCATTCAAATGCAATTCAAATTACTAATTATCAACTAATAACTCATTTCACCTTGTTTTTAGTAAAGGAAATTCTTTTTATATCCACTATTTTCCACTATTTTCTTGGACCCACTAGCAGGAAAAAACTAAATATTGCCTTTACACATTAAGAAGACTTTTGATGGCAAAACTTGTGAGTTGCACAATCATATGCAACAAAAACACATGTTCAAATGGGAAACATTATAACACAAGCCCAGCCCCCCCAACTCAACCCAAAATTGGCAACTGTGAGAGTTACCAAATAGCACGAAAAGGGATAATGTTTTTACCAGCAGCAAGGACCACGATATTGGCAAAATAGGGGGTATTTAAGACTGTCCACGAGATTGGACCATGAAATCAGCAAAATAGGGGGTATTTAATTTGCCCTGTTCGCAAAATTTGGATAAAAGGGAACTTAGACACCCGGCAATTTTATGTCAATATTTAGTGTCATTGAAAAGAGGTGTTTAAAATTCTAGTTATTAAAAAGGGGTGTTTGAAAATCTAGTCATTGAAAACCACAAAAAAGGTGTTGTTTTGGGCCAAATTTTGTCCTTGATTTTGCATGAAAAAGGGGGGTAAATTTGATGAAAAATCATTGCAAAGGGGGTCTCTGAAAGATTTTGGTAACTCTCATGGTTGCCAACTTTTGTGTTGAGCTGGGGGGGGGGGGCAGGAACGTAAGTTAAACAAGAGGTAGTATATTGGCAGTGATATTTGCTGATCTCATTTGATCAATATGGTGATTTGTAACCAAAATGATTGTATGTAATACTTCCAATGCACTTTTTGAAGAAATAAACCAGTTACATCACAATGGTTCTGTCGTGTCCTGTAATATTTCCTAGCTAGATTATTGCCTATGATTAATTAAAAATCAGTCCACCTATAGGCTCAATTAAACTTCCATGATTACTCAACACTGTCTGTGTTAAGTAATTATTGCACTTTTAACTGTGTCCTCCAATGGGAAGCAACCTATTTTCCACATGCATATATGTAATGTCAGTTTTATTAATTGATCTGAACCAAATTGCACTGATACATTCCAATTGTCAGTACAGGGCGAGTCAGAAATAGTGCAATAAAGCAAAGAAGTTATTTTTTCACCAAGTTGAAATTTACAGTTGTTGAAAGTTTCTATAGTCACAAAGGTAAAGGAGTCGAACCTGTATTATGCAGGACAGAGTGCCCATCTCTCTTTTGTTAGCGATTAGGCCAGACTCTACCGTTGCTGCGGAGTGATCGCCACACAGAGAGTCTGTTACCTTCCCCAAATGTATAAACCTGGGTGGAGAAGGGTATTCGAGATGAAGTGCCTTACTCAAGGGCACAACACGATGGCGTCACTGGGGCTCGAATCCTCCCACAACCTTCCCATTATGAGTCAGATATCAAGCCCGTTCCCTTCACAAAGTTTGAAGAAATGAAGTGAATCCCAAGATTATTTACTGTGATACCTTATTTCAATTTTTATCCACAAGGCACCAGTACATTGAATGAGAGCACACACTGCCCAATAAAGACACTCAATTTGAAACAAACTTCAACTTAAGGGCTGGGGTATGAACGTTTGGACAGTATCTATTTTGGGACATTAGAGCACATCAGACATATCGAATTGCATTCTGAATCGAAGAATGTCATTCTGATATCAAATAATTTTGATTTTTGAAATTGCAATTCAATACACATTTTATGGCAATTCATTAAAATTGATATTTTTGATATTTAACAGTACTTGAAGTAAACTTTATAAATCTGATGATTTATACTTAAAGTGTATGTAGGTGGGATGAAAAGCCGACGATCAATTGAAAATTTTGACCTTTCGTATTGAAGATATGGATTTTTTTCCCAAAACACCAAAAAAATTTTTTTTGGTGTTTTGGGAAAAAAATCCATATCTTCAATATGAAAGGTCAAATTTTCAATTGACCGTCGGCTTTTCCTCCCTGCTACATACACTTTAAGAATATATCATTAGATTTATATAATTCACTTCGAGGACTGTTATTATATCAAAAATTTGAAAAATATCAAATTTTTATAATTTGTCATGAAATTTGTATTATATTGTGATTTTAAAAAATGAAAATTATTTGATATCAGAAAGACATGCTTCAGTATTCAGAATGCAATTCGATAGGTCTGAGGTGCTCTCATGTCCCACAAAAATACTGTCGAAACGCATAATAAACGCTCATTTTGGATCCCTTAATTGAAGCTTGATTTTGCTTTCCTTCCTTTTTGTGTTCAAACAAAGCTCTCACATTTCTGAAGTCATTCATGGTAATTTACCATCATGTGAAATACTTGTGTTTCAAACTGATCTATACTGCTTTGTGGCAATCAAGCAACAAATGAGAGATTATACATTCTTGAGATCATCTTGATCAAGTATTTGATTTCACTGTCCAAGCTGTAACTTTGAATGCACTTTAGTCTTTTAGTCTTCCTTCATTGGCAAAGATGTTTCAACAAAATCAAATCATTGAATATGGTGTGAACTGATAATATGTTATATGCATTAATTGTTTTCTAAATCATGACAAGTATTATTTTTCAATTCATAATTTTTTTCTAAAATATGAATGAGTTTTTATTTTGTGACAAATTTTTTCAAAGTGCCATACTGAGAGTATCACTGGGCTCATTCCTACCCTGAGGTGCTACCAGCTATCACATTTCTTGACAACTTCCGTCCACTATATCCCCTGTTTCATCTAGGACTCTTGGGTTTATTCAATTCGTTCATAACCTGCCCATCAGCAATAAATGACTTCCTTTCAGCAAGCACACATTCCAAATCCAAACTTTCCCTATCTTAAAGACATAAACCACCTGCTGATGAGTGTTTGTGATCTTTGAGATTTCCTCAATCTTATATAATTTCCCCAGTATTTGTCTTTATTATAACATTGGGTGTTTTTTGTCTTCTCTTGAGACACATTTGTAGAATGTTTGGGTGAGAACTTCCCAACACTTGGCATGCTTACAAGTATAATCACATGGGAATTTCACTTATGTTAACATAACTCTGCTATCTTCCATCCAAGCTGCAATTTTGTCATGGTCTGCTATGACTTTTTTGCTTATTTCACATGCTGTTTTGCAGCGTGAAAACAACAGTGTCATCTGCATAAAGATTGATCTTCAGTAGACACAACTGAAGGCAGACTATAATCAGGCATGAGACTGCACTTTCCTAAAAGAAACTGAAAAAATTTGACAAAAAGTACCAAAAACAGGTTGAAATTAAATAAAGTTCTGACTAAAAAAACCTGAATTCGGTTTTAAAACTGAGATTTCTCATGCCTGTATAATCTAATGTAGTTTTTATCTGGGAATAATTTCAGAATATCTTCCACAAGTAAGATTAGTCAATTGGTCTATAACAGAATAAAGTGAACACTGTGTAAGTGTATTTTATGTGGTATCTTTGTCTCTAACCCACAGAATTAGTGGACATGGAGCAAAAATTAGGGGTGTTTGGTTTGCCCTTGGAATGCGCTTGTTGCAATCGTTGTCATGCAAGCACGACATGGATGAGATGCACTTGATGCAACCTGCACGCAATACCAAGCCGCTTAAGATAAGACGCAACAATTGTTTTCGTACATCTCCGCGCACCTTCGGCAAGGACCCGAATACCCCCAATTATCTCCCAGGCCCCATAGCTGATAGCACTATTGTATATGGTGGTATAGGGCGTCCGGGTTCTCCTTCTCTAATTCTGCGCTTTAACCACAGATCCAGAATCACATAATGACATAATACTGGCGCGTTTTGGGTCAAGCTGGGAGAAAAATCCCAGGTCGACCAAAATAGCGTATCACACGATAGACCACCTAAGTTATAAATGAATCGGTTTCTCCCAGGTCGACCGTAGAATTTTGGGTTGCCACATTCGGCCCACAAACGCCAGGATTTTTAGCCAGGTCGACCCATGACAAGCATGCAAAATAGCCCTACATACGCTACGTGCCCCGACCATGGCGATATACATGTGATGAGTATAAACCATTGTACCGCATGATTCATTCATAACTTTGTGCAAGCGCTGACTTTTACGATATCAGTTTCAGTGTCTGAGACTTGGCATCTATTTCAATTCAGTCATAGGCCTACTCTCATTTTCGTATTTATTTAATAGAGTAGGCCCTATTCTTGTTTTAGTTTGCAAAATACAGAGGCAGATATATTCATACTTCCAAGTTTTCTACTTTCTTGAATTTGCGTCAACATGTAGGCCTAAGCGCTTAAGCTTACATCCAAGCCGGGCATCCAAGTACGCAAGGACGGTACTATGACTCGATGTTTCAGACTTTACTTGTGAGAAAAGGAAAGTAATAAATTATGAGAAGAGGTCACAAATAGGATCAAATAAAATAATCCAACAAAGAATCACCCTGCCTAAGTGCCGGACATAGGCTAGGCCTACATGTTTTAAACTTTATTATTATCCACCACGAATGGAGTGCCAATTTCTATTAGCCTAGGCTGTCTTTCTATCAACAAACGTGGAATCTCCCAGCTTGACCAATTTGGCAATACTGGCCAACCCTGACTGTGGACATGATTACAAGGTACAATGAAATGTTCAGGAACATACATGTATACACAAGTATACACAAGTTAAATTTCCTTACCAACAAGCGATTACACATATTTTTTCAAGTTGATTTATTTAACACTGGGGCAATTGAAGAGGAAGAAATCAAAAGTAAGTTAGAATTTAGACTGACAGGGTAATCGGTGATAGGTGCCACATTTCACAACTCAAATTTGGCTTGATTTCCACACTTTCCTGTCTAGGCTTTAACTTCTATAAATTAATTCAGCATGAGTGTTTCATAATATGTATACAACAATGATATATTCACTAATGATGTGATATAACAAACATGGCTTTTGTTATCCATCAAACTTAATGATGTCAAATGAACCCAAATCATACCTGGTTTGAAGTTGAGAAGTTGGTTGCTCCACGATTGTGCCCCCTAATGATAGTAATCGTGTGTATATGACTTTAATAGGGCGACTGCATCATGGCATCACATGGGATTAAGGTGGTATTGGATGCATTTTCTAGAAATTAGAAAATGCTTTGAGCATGTTTTAAACAGATTAATTGAGTAGGGTAAAGTACACTGATCAATATGCCTTTTTTTGGAGCAAATCGGACATACGGTTTCCATAATACATCAATTTATATTTTCTTTGTATCCTATTGTTTTTGTCAATAATCAATATAGTTAATGAGCTAAAAGGACTAGAAAGGCTCATTAATATGTCATTTTTGTCAATATTTTGCTAAAAATCAATGCATAAATGTTCAGGGTACTTTTATTTTGCATACTTTTGCCCTGAAACTTGGTCAAAGTGTTTCTAATATGTTCTAATGTATTATATAGTGAAGCTGCCCTCTAATTTGCATATTTGCATAATTAATGAGCTAATTTGCATAAATGCTAATTAATTATGCAAATATGCAAATTAGGGGCAACTTCACTATATAATACATTAGAACATATTAGAAACACTTTGACCAAGTTTCAGGGCAAAATTATTTTGTAGTTAGGGTTAATCAGTGGCAAGGAATTCAGAATGGGGGGGGCACAAACTTGTAAATGTACAGACAGAAATATTTTTACCGACTAAAATTTTATACATTTTTAAACAAAATTTCCCCCCAGGATACCAACTGTTTTTATTAAAATTTTCTTTCTTCATTAGTAACTACTTTTGACAGGATTGCTATTGCAACACATATTTAACATTTATATAGCATTATTAGTCCCAATACTTTCCAATTCAAAATGACAGCATTGGTAATGCCACTGTCATTAATTGTTCTCCCCCCAAGAGTCACCTACCATGTAATACAAAATCAGGGTACAATAAGCAAAAAGAAGTTAAGGTGGTACGAAAGGCAAAATCAAGTTGCTCTGATTGAGATTAAAATAGACTTGTTGCAGAGAGATATGCAAAATAATCTTAAGGGCAGAGTAATGGGAGAGAACATGGACCTTTTCGAGCATCATTATTTTTTAATTGTATGTCGAAAGTATATAAAACTATACATTTTTGGAAAGGAAATGAGTCAAGGAATCCCATGGTGACGTCAGATTTATTCAAAAATCTCAAGTTTTTTGAAAAAATAACAAAAATGCACTTTTTTACCCCAATTTTTTTGTGACAAGTTTAAAAAAAATCCGTGCAGAGTAAAAACTTTTAGTTAGTTTTTCATGGAGAAGAGACATGAACTAAGGGAAGGTTTTTTTTATTTTTTTGAAATTCGTCTTATTTTTCAAAATATTGCAAAAAACATGTGAAAAAAACTATTTTGTCACTCTATTAAGCTAAACATTGCACATAATGGTGTATATTTTTGTTTAAAACAAATATTTTGAAAAAATGAGAAAACCTTCCCTAGACTTTGATGTGCTCTAAACGATAGTGCAAAATGTTTACCTTTTGCTTGCATATATTTCGAGTTATCTTGTCACAAAAATTTTGCAATATTGTCAAAAATGAACTCTGAGAAATCGATGTTTTAGTAAAAAAATGTCAAAATTATGCACAAAACGTCCTTATATATTAAAACGGTAAGACTTTCACGCTTGTAAAAGCTGTATCTGGTGCATGGTCTAAATATGCATCTTTTTGCACCAATGAATCTATAATGTCTGCTTTTAGTGCGCCAAAATCCAAAATAATTAAAAAATCTAAGTGGCTTTTTCACTGCAAATTTTTGTTTTGTTTACATCACATTTGCTGGCGTTAACAATATACCGAATGCGCCTTGATCTACGCCGGACATACAGCAAGAGAGTTGCGCTGGCGATCACGCGACGCTTGAATCGCTGTAGCGTAATCACAATATTTCACATTCGGCGCATTTCTGACTCATTATTTCCGCCAATTTACTAAGCTGTCTTGAGCCATGTGACATTTTAGATTTGAAAGGAGTGAAATAAATCAAGCAAAAATACAAGTAAATATTAGGAAGTTGTATTTTTGTCAGTTTCAAGTGAAAGAATACATGTTAGTGTTGATAAATATCAAGAAATCTCAAATTCGGGCATGAACGAATGTGTCTTCCATTACTCTGGCCTTAATTCTAAAATTTGAGCCAAATCGGAAAAACAGTTTTTGAGATATTGCTGTTGAAAGATTCTTTGTATTCTATAGTTTTTGCCAATATATTGATGAAGTTAATGAAGAAAATTGGCAAAATGTGCTCATTAATATTAATTTTTGCCAATATTTTCCCAATATTTTATTACTAAACCTTCATTCTACTTTTACCTTTAAGAATTTTGACCTGAAACTTTGCCAATGTGTCTCTATGACCTAAACCCTGCACATGTGATTTTCCTGCAAATCTAATTTGCATATTTGCATAATTAATTAGCCTTAAGTATAATGCTAATTAATTATGCAAATATGCAAATTAGATGTATGGAAAATCACATGGTAATGTTTTAGGCCATAGAAACACATTGGCAAAGTTTCATGACAAAATCATATAAAATAAAAGTAGTATGAAGGTTGAATCATAAGATATGGGTATAATATTGGCAAACATGAATATTCATGAGCACATTTTGCCAATTTTCCTCATTAACTTCATCAATATATTGGCAAAAAACAATAGAATACAAAGAAACTAAAAACATGCATATCTTGACAACCGTATGTCCGATTTCCTTCAAACAAAAACTATTTTGCTCAGTGTATTTAGCTTAACTTATTCAATCTATTCAAATGGTTCTATATAAATTCAGTTTCAGTTTTCCAGAAACATCGTTTCGAACCCCCTTAAGCTTGATCAGATGAGATATCAAAAAAATATTTATGTTTAATGTATTTCTCCTTGGTATTTGACACTTAAATTGAAAAGAAAAATATGCTGGGAAACTAATTAAGTGTTCGGATTTTAAAATAGTTCAACCCTTATGAAACCCATACTGGATCTTTGTGTGCATGTTATAGTAATTATAGACTAAAGCAGATTTTGGATGAAGTGATGCACTAAGGACCTCTTGTATTAATGACTGCACTTTTAGCTTGGATTATTGGTATCCATGACATGTTGCTAATAGATAATGCTAATCCTCACTAATTGGCTGATTGGGGAGGAAAAATCTTGATTCCAAATTTGGTAAAAATTAGATGATGTAAATTTATGTATCACTGTTATACAGTTATTACTGGGCTGATACTTCAGTGGCCTGCCTTAAATCTTCTTCTCCCCCCCCCCCCTTTTTTCTTCTTTAGAGGCCTTGTTCCAATTCTTGGAAGTGCTGGACCACATTATGAAAACTATGTGGACATCCTGCACTAATTACCTTCAGCCATGTGAGAGCATGTATAGGTGCACCAAAACACTTTCCCCCATCTTGACCCACTTACCTCTATTATTTATTTTTAGCTCTACATTCATAATTTACTTTTACTATTCAGCTTCTCAAACAGAGGTATATTTTTTATGAGTGATTACTATTCAAAATGACTGTTTTACCGACTCTTCGTCCAACCTGTAATATGCCTGTGGAACTGGTAATTACATAGATATAACAAGGTCACTTATCCACTGTGGGGATGTGCAACAACCAATCAAATCATTCAAAAATACATTGACAAATACACATTTTAATGAGGAGAAGCTGAAAACGCCAAAAGGCCTGAAACAAACACCCCCTAACATATATGGGCCTAAGTTGCATAATTTGCCTAATAAAACATTTACATACACACACACACACCCCACTCATGTCCATACCTACAGAAAAATTCAATGAGTAAAGAAAATGCAGGACATACAAGCCTAAAAAAAGGTTTGGTTGCCCTCTCCCGACCGACCCCAAAAAATTGAAAAATCACTGTCGCTTTTGGTTTCAAAGTGGAAATGTAGCCCTTTTAACATTTTGATGGAGTTCTCAGATTTTACATCATAATCACTTAGCATATCGCATAAGAGAGCTGTCATATGACTAAATATAGTGTAAAAAGCTACGAAATAGTAACATTTTGACATAACAGTAACCTGATCATGCACTACATTACTTCATGCATGATTTTTATGTGACAACATTATAATGACACTGTATATCAATTATAATGATTAAATGTGCAATTTCAACCAATAGAAATAAAGAGAAGTACCGGTATGCAAATTATATCATTTAAGCATCCCTTATAATTGTCTGAAACCAAGTGCTGCGTGATGCAACTTGTCACGTACAAATCATGCATGACATAATCTGTAGTGCATGATCAGGTTACTATTATTATGTAATTGTTTACCCAATCTGATGACCTGGATATCGACTGATTTGAGGACCCTCCAATTGTTAAAGAGGGATATTTATATTTTTTGTGTTAATGCCTGCATGAATATAACTTTGAATTTCAGAAATTAAAATTGTGAATACATTTAAAGATAAAAAGAAATGTATGAAAATATAAAATATAATTTTTTGGATGGAAAATATCACATTTTTGCATACAATATAGGGAGGCCAGCTGAAATGGACTTCCCAATGAAAAGTTATCATGGATATTATCAAAATAGCTTGACAGAACTTCAACTAGAATTACGTGGTTCGTAATTAAGGTGGCCCCCACACAAAGGTGTGTAAATAACAAAGGTTTGTTAATAAAAATGATATGTAATATGCAAATAAGCTCATTGATATTCATAAATATGCAAATAACATGACACAAAACTATACAGCACACCAGGCCACCATATCCAATCACTGTAAGTAATGATGAGAATATATTGAAAAACAAGGATAACTAGACTTAGCTGTGGTCTAAGACCACGAACACAGCCGTGTTGTGACCTCTTAATGACCTTTGACCCCAAAATATATGAAAACCCCATAGACATTGGCTAATGTCAATGTATGCGTGCACATGGCATTACTTTGCCATGTTATTTGTGGCAGAAGGGGCATTTTGAAGGTTTTTCGTCTCAGACAGGAAGTGACCCCTTAATGACCTTTGACCTCAAATCTGTGTACACCCCATAGACACTGGGAAATAACAATGCATGTGTGTAAGTGGCATCACTGTCCTACGTAAGTTGTGGGAGAAGATGCATTTTAAAGGTATTTCGTTTTATACCGGAAATGACCCCTTAATGACCTTTGACCCCAAATAAAAAAATACCATATATACATTGGGTAAACACAATTCATGTGTGAACATATCATTACTCTCCTATGTTTTTCTTAGCTAATAAAATTTTTTGAAGATATTTCGATTTATACCGACGTGACCCCTTACTGACCTTTGACCCCAAATCTGTGTACACCCCATAGACACTGGGTAATAACAATGCATGTGTGCAAGTGGCGTCTCTGTCCCACATGATTTGTGAAAGAAGATGCATTTTAAAGGTATTTTTTTATACCGGAAGTGACCCCTTAATGAGCTTTGACCCCAAATAAAAAAAACTAGACTTAGCTGTGGTCTAAGACCACAAACACAGCCGTGTTGTGACCCCTTTATCACCGTTGACCTCAAAATATATGAAAACCCCATAGACATTGGCTAATGTCAATGCACGTGTCCACGTGGTATCTCTTTGCTATGCTTTTTGTGGCAGAAGGGGCATTTTGAAGGTATATCGTTTTATACCGGAAGTGACCCCTTACTGACCTTTGACCCCAAATGTGTGCACACTATATAGACACTGTGTTATAACAATGCATGTGTGCAAGTGGCGTCACTGTCCCACGTAATTTGTGGAAGAAGAAGCATTTTAAAGGTATTTCGCTTTTATACCGGAAGTGACCCCTTAATGACCTTTGACCCCAAATCTGTGTACACCCCATAGACACTGGGTAATAACAATGCATGTGTGCAAGTGGCGTCACTGTCCTACAGAATCTGTGGAAGAAGATGCATTTTAACGGTATTTCGTTTTATACCGGAAGTGACCCCTTAATGAGATTTGACCCCAAATAAAAAAATACCACATATATATTGGGTGACTGCAGATCATGTGTGAACATACCGTTACTATCCAATGTTTTACTAAGCTGATACAAATTTTTGAAAGTATTTCGTTTTATACCAGAAGTGACCCCTTAATGACCTTTGACCCCAAATCTGTGTACACCCCATAGACACTGGGTAATAACAATGCATATGTGCAAGTGGCGTCTCTGTCCCACATAATTTGTGGAAGAAGATTCATTTTAAAGGTATTTCTTTTTATACCGAAGTGACCCCTTAATGAGCTTTGACCCCCCAAAAAATACCACATATACATTAGGTGACTGCAGATCATATGTTAACATACCGTTACTGTGCTATGTTTTACTTAGCTAATAAAATTTTTGAAGGTTTTTCGTTTTATACCGGAAGTGACCCCTTAATGACCTTTGACCACAAATCTGTGTACACCACATAGACACTGGGTAGTAACAATGCATGTGTGCAAGTGGGGTTGCTGTCCTACGTAAGTTGTAGGAGAAGATGCATTTTTAGTTGAAATCACGTTTTTGACCCCTGTGACCCCTGCGTGACCTTTGACCCCGCGAGTTTCACGTGACATGTAGGGGCATGGTCAATGATCATTGTGACCAAGTTAGGTCAAAATCGATGTAAGCATGTGAGTGCTAGAGCAAATGTAATGGTTGACAGAAGAAGAAGAAAGTCACGGCTGTGTAAATACCACATATACATTGGGTGACTGCAGATCATATGTGAACATACCGTTACTGTGCTATGTTTTACTTAGCTAACAAATTTTTTTAAAGGTTTTTCGTTTTATACCGGAAGTGACCCCTTAATGACCTTTGACCACAAATCTGTGTACACCACATAGACACTGGGTAATAACAATGCATGTGTGCAAGTGGGGTCGCTGTCCCACGTAAGTTGTAGGAGAAGATGCATTTTAGTTGAAATCACGTTTTTTGACCCCTGTGACCCCTCGTGACCTTTGACCTCATGAGTTTCATGTGACATGTAGGGGCATGGTCAATGATCATTGTGACCAAGTTAGGTCAAAATCGATGTAATCTTTTAGAGCAAATGTAATGGTTGACAGAAGAAGAAGAAAGAACCTGTAAGAAAAAAGACACAGCCGTGACTAACGTCACGGCTGTGTAAATACCACATATACATTGGGTGACTGCAGATCATATGTGAACATACCGTTACTGTGCTATGTTTTACTTAGCTAATAAAATTTTTAAAGGTTTTTCGTTTTATACCGGAAGTGACCCTTAATGACCTTTGACCACAAATCTGTGTACACCACATAGACACTGGGTAATAACAATGCATGTGTGCAAGTGGTGTCGCTGTCCTACGTAAGTTGTAGAAGATGCATTTTAGTTGAAATCACGTTTTGACCCCTGTGACCCCTGCGTGACCTTTGACCCCGCAAGTTTCATGCGACATGTAGGGGCATGGTCAATGATCATTGTGACCAAATTAGGTCAAAATCGATGTAAGCATGTTAGTGCTAGAGCAAATGTAATGGTTGACAGAAAGAAGAAGAAAGAAAGAAAGAAAGAACCTGTAAGAAAAAAGACACAGCTGTGACTAACGTCACGGCTGTGTAATTACTTATGTCAATAGGCTTATATCAAAACCCTCATTTGCCTTCCATTTCAGACATAGAACACTTTCATTAAAATGCAGTACTCTTTTTTTCAATATCCAATGGATGATGGAATCTTCTTGTGGAGTTCTTGATCGGCTAACCATGGTAACTGGTGTAAATAATGAATACATAATGCAGGTTGGGACAATGTTTAGTGCATGGCTTGCATACTTAAACAAAAAGGGACAACCTAAAACCGTTAATGTAAAAAACATGAAAGTAATGTTTTGATAATTATGTCTTTTTGATTGCAAAGTTGGCACAGGAACAGTTTGCAGGGGCAGCATAGTAAAATTTGTCAAAAGTTTCATACACATTCATTCACAAATATTGGGTCAAATAATCAGCTAGATCCAGGATATACCTAATGTTGTAAAGCTGTTAAACCCATTTTGAGCTTGGTGAAGGGGGAAACTGAATTATGAGAGGGGTAAATTTCAAAATTAATATAAATTAAGATTCCAGATGAGAGGATACTTCTGTAACCAAAGTATCCTGTTACAAAGTTACCAACTTTTCATTTTCCTCTTGTTCTGATTTTGTCAAAGTTTAAAAAGATATCTATCATATTAGCCATGTTAGAGGATTTTGAAAACAAAGGGGTTTTGAAAACCTACCATGTATTTTCAATTCTATGCGATTCATATGAATTTCTTTTCAGCACACAAGATAGCATGGCATAATCAATGTGTTCACATGTTCACATACCTAGTAAACTGTACATGTTCAATACAGGGATGTAAGTAGCCCTGAAGAAAAAACACGGAAAATTGTGAAATAAGTGCATAAATTCGGGCTAAAAAGCCCAAAAATGGGCTGAAAATAAAAGAAATTGTGTAAATCTGGACCACAAAAAAACCTGAATTCTGTAAAAATACAGAAAACTTACATCCCTGTCAATAATAAACATCAGATCTAGAAATATGTGACAGTGTGCACAAATCCATTTGGATTCAAGATCGCTGTGATTTACGTTCATCCTTCCCACTGCCCAAAAATAATGATTAAAAAATACTGCCCTCTATCAGTCAGTCACCAAATCAAAGATGGCGATCAGAAGTTGTGCGGCCTTTTCACACAACTAAATGACCATTTTTAGCTGTTAAAAAGCCCCCTCATATCATATTAATGTACAAAATATTACTGCTTGAAGTAAATTAGATTATAATTTGCCATTTTGGTGGTTCAGTTCAGAATTAAGTAATAAAGTGTAATTGCAGTATCAGTAGACAACTTGGAGTCAAACTCAGTACTTCACAAGTTCATATTTTTCTTTCTGCAAGCTGTTAATGTTTACATGAATCTATGTGAATTTGCCCTGTTGATGTTTTACAAGAATCTTTGCGCAAATGGATTCATGGATTGCATCAAATTTCTAAGCCTGAACATCCATATATCAACATACAACTAAATATAACATTTCCAATTTTAGTCATGGAAACCACATAATTAATTTCCCTTTTCTACCAAATTCTTGTTTTCAAAGGTAATCTCATGGATTCCACAGAGTCCATTGTGGGGTCATCTAAATTTGATAAGCACCAAACTGCCCTCAATTGATTCTAATTTTGCTTTCTAATATTCCCCTGTGAGAGCATTTGTTGAGTTCATTTCAAAAATGGAATTGCATGTACTTAAACTGCACATCTAAAACTTTGGTTCAATTCAAGTTTGGTAGTAATGAAGGTACATATTTCGATGGTCACAACATTGAACTGCGATAGATACACCCGCAGAGCACACACTCCCGTACAAGGGCAGTTTGTTGGTATGTTTGCGGCGCACACATACAAGGGTGGTTTGTAGGAACATTTACGGCGCACCTGTGCAAGGGCAGTAATGGCATGTTTGTAGTGCAACTGGAAAAAAAGGATTGATGCCAATATCAAACCTGAGGTGAACTGGAGTATAACTCATCCCTTTTCTAATACAAATTATTCTTTATTTGAGTAGTTCGAACAAGACAAACATTTTTAGAGTAATTTGTTCTCTTTTCATTATTTTGTTTAGGTGACTGTTTCAGGTTGCAGATAGACTTCCCTGACTTCCACTTATCCTTTACATCAATAAAACAATACTCATATGGCACTTTATACTCGAGAGATATTTCGGTATTATCTTCTTGACTACAAACAAGAAAAAGAAAAGGACAACTGAAAGTATGTTATTCCCCTAACATTACAATGAATTAGCATTTTTCTTCCATTTCATCTTTCCTTCCACATTATGTATAATTGATAGAGTTATGGAAACACCTGTCACCACATACTTGATACTCTCATGTATTGAATTGGAGTTTCTTGTCACCTGCTAGATAGGACTCAACACTGTAATAATGTTGTAGACATAACAGTACCAAAGGAAATGGCATTGGCATTAAACCATAGCTAATATGCAAAGGATGTTACCGCTTGAGATCCTGTGCACAGGTTCAAGTCAATGTTACCAGCAGTGCTAGGTAGAAGTAAGCACATCACATTGCAGTAATGATGAGACACATGTTACACAACTTTGCTGAGTGGAATTTGCTACCTGATATTTCCCTTCTAGATGTTGCAACTAAAACAAATGGTCTATGACTGATATTTCTTAATTTAGACCCAATCTGGAAGGAAGTGTTTTTCTTCCTTCAATTTATTTGTTCAATATCAAATGTTAGCATATTGTAGCAAACAGTTTGAAATGACAAACAATGATCTAGATTTACATATAGCACTTCCATTTCATAAACATGCTGTTAATAATTAGTAACTTCACTCTCATCAGAGACTAATGCATAACACATGACAATCATTTATGCAAGCTTCATATGACATAGTTGAACATAATATTATAGAATCACACATCATATTCTGAGAGCAGTTAGATACATCAGTGGTCTTTGACTTTGGAGCAAGAAGCCCTGGATTGGATTTGCGATGGAGGCAAAAGCCATTACCAATTATCTGCTATCTTTATTCATTTGAATTGTGATGCTGCGCATAACAAAGACATGCCCTTGTAGAAGATGTTGTGGATGGCAAATATCTTGGAATTGTTTAGTTTATATGAAGTATTTAAGTGTGAAGGGGAATTAACTTCTTTCCAAATCCCACTACTTATATGTACTGAAATTACATATAAACGAAAAAAGTTATCACAAACTGCTGTAAAAGAGTGCTCGATTTCAAAAAAGAGCAGTAGTATTACTACAGCAGTAGCAGTAGTTGTACTGAAATTACTGCATCCTGGTTAATTGGCACAAGATGTGTGAGTATTATGAACACATTTCAAACAAACAACTGGTGTTGAATGTATATATCTGCAGATCACCATAATTGCATAATGCCACAAGAGTGGGACTTTGACAAATAGCCAAATTACTTAATATTTCGGAAGAAAAACAGTGCCTGTAAGTATTATCAGTCTAGAAATCTAAATCAAAGGAAACTAGTGAACTGCTACAATATTACACTTTCACATAACTTGTTTATCATCATGGATCTGGAACATGATTTTTGAATTGATGAATAGCCCATATATTAAGATATCACATTCAGTAGGGAAACAATTAACATGGAGTGAACCACTGAACCAGGCAGGATTTCATATAGGAGCTAATATGTTTCTTCCATGAACTCGGCTACATTGAATATCAATTTTATCCTGTGGTTCTAATGTTCATGATCTACCTACCATACCATCACTCACTACATGTCCAGGGTTCAAAATTGGCAGATTTCCGAGACTTCAAATAGATGAACTTAATTCACTAATGTAGACTAAGTTGCCTTAATTCACTTATGTAGACTAAGTTGTAACATGGCTGTTCTATGCCCAGGTATATACATTGTGTATTTCCGAGTTAGTGATGTCAAAATGCTTTTGTGTATGTTAGAGCTTTCCCTTTGTGTTGCCTTTACACACAAGCATATTATGCTGTGATTCTGTGAATGGCATACACATTTTAAGGCTATCTAGTTGTAAACATGAGCCTTGTTATTGAAATCATGAAATTTCATTGATATAGAACTTGGCAAAATAAATAAAGGCCTATAAAAAAATCAAGTTGAATTCCCAGCAGACCCTAAGCAACTTGATCAAATAGAGCTGATCAGCAAGTTGATAAAGAGTCAAATGCGAGCCATGTGCTTGTCAAAATAATTGACTCCCACCTTATTTCTTTCTTCACACAACAACATTAGGATTTCAATGTTTAGTATTTATAGCACAACATTAGGAAAGTCTGACTTATTTTTGTTCTTATGAAGATTGATGGGGCAAAGTTTATCTCAAATACCATACTTATTTGTGACACAATGTTGAAATCTAAGAATAAGATCTGTCCAAGCCATTCAGGATATTGTCAGTATGTGATACGATCAAGCGAATACCATATTGTCTGTAATAAATGCAATTTTTCAAAAGGGGGCATTCATTAGAAGCAAATTTCAGTGAAAAAAGCTTAAATTAAAAATCAGGGCAAAAATCGCAAAGTATCACTCACTTATGCTTTGTTTCCAGGTACGAATCCAATATGGCGGTGCCCACATAATAGCATATTATCGTGGTAGATACTACAGAATTACATTTTGTAAATGCATTTTACCCAAGAATGTGATTGGCTTACAGAAATTCTACCATTATTTGGCAATGAACTGGATACAAGTTAGGACAGGTTTTGTCCAGGTAATTAAGTGATTGTGACAGCCAGTTTTAAGCTTACTTTCACCATGCTCACATGATATGGCATAGACTTGTTGAAAATCGGTCACTTTTTATTGAAAAATTGCAGAGTGACATTAATTAGAGGGGAGCATTTATTACAGACAATATGGTAAATTTAGATGGATATATGGCCAAAAGCTGAATAACAAGGCCAAAAAAAGAAAATTGTTTGCTTGCCCTCGAATGGATTTTAAAAATTGGGTCGGTCGGTCGGGAAAAGTTTTTTTTTTTTTTTTTTTTTCTTTCCGCTTCCCAGAAACAGACATGGCGAATACCGAATGCAATTAATGGTTCAATTCAAGCATTTCCGTAGCAGCAACATCACGCCATATTATGGTCCAGCATCTGTGCTCGCCACTTGCACCTTAAACAATTGTAGCTCTTCTACATGTAGGCCTACGTTTAATGAAGTGTACAATTCTCCTACATGTAGTGTTTTCTGCTTTTCAAAACTATCATATTAACCAGCGTGTTCGGTCCCTTGCTTCACCTGTACAACTAGCGCTACCGGTACTCGTGTTGTGTCCGCCATGTTTAAAGTGAAATCATATTTGTACCGAGCGATTTGTGCTCTTAATAAAAGTAGCCTCAACAAACATGTTGAAAAAAATAGTGCAATGTTACTTCCTAGTCGATACAAACAAATATCATGAATCTAAATATTTATAAACAAGAAATGAATATCTGGTACAACTGTTTTCAAATTTTATCTACTTTTACTATATTTTAACATCTGCTATATTGTATCCATTCTTGCACGATATGCACGGTTATATTTTGCCTGTAAATAAACTCATCCCTAGATGCGCTGTCCGAAATGTGCAGGTGGATAGCAAATTGTATTAGAGCTTAGACGCTGAGGTGGTATACGAAATTGCGGAACCCGACAGTCAGGTACAGCCGGACACGTAAACATGCAGGATATGGTATTTTACAACGTTTCTTTTAAATCATCGGTTTTTCAGACGAAAAATACATGCCATTTTTGGGAAAATCGCAAAAAAAAAACTTTTTTCAAAAAAAAAAGTTCTACGGTCGGGACTGCCGAGACGGTCGGTCGGACGAGGGCAAGTAAACAACTTTTTTTTTTTGGCCCAATATATAAACTTGTATTCAGCAACATGACAATATTCATGTCAGGAACTGAAAGACCCATTGCAATCAAGTTTCCAATACAGGCTAAGATGACCAAATAACATTAATTGGAAGCACAGAAAACAACATGTCTTACATGAGACTCAATTTGCTTGCTTGATCGCATCAGATTATGTTCAACAAAGACTTACCCTGTAGCATTTAAGCTTACAGGAAGGAAATATAACAGGGTTAGGAATGTTATACACAAGGTACCTGATCAACTCTCTATTATAACCAACATTTGAGCTATATATATTTAAACTGTGCTAACATCTTAGTGATGATAGTGGTTGGCTGCAGTTTGTATGTTTGCCACTACATAATAATAACTAATGACTTTTAAATATTTGCTATTTTGTCATCATAACATCATTTAGATATAACTTGATCTAGTTGTATCTTCCACATTGATTCAGGCAAGATGCGCTAGTACATCTCTGTAAGTCATACTTAGCATTTGCATCCTTGTTCAGCTGTTGGCAACAACCCCACCTCTAAACAATTTGCATTGTAACATAATACTGTATGAGTGGGCGCAAACTGCCCAGGAAATACTATATAGGTAATAGGGCCAAATCTGCTAGCCATCATGTCAGTACAGTCAAACTGTTGATTTATTGCTTTAACATGTGCACCACACAGGTAATGGTTTATATATAGCATTTCATGCAGTCATGATTGCTGTACGTTGCAACCACAGAAATACACATTTAATAGGGGGTGACAATTCATGTTATTTGTGGGGTTAAGTTATGACAGGATATGCACTATTAAAGGAAATCCATACACTTTCATTTAGGATTCAAATGGCATTTCTTTAAAAGCTTCCCTTTTTCACTGGCCATTAACTATTGGGTAATAGCTAGCAGCAATCATTGATATATTTAGGTTTTAATTGAAACAAAACAACTATCAAATTGCAGTCTGAATTTATTTTGTGGTTATTGTTGGCCAACGTAACAGTTGTTTCTTATAACCAACAGTCAAGAATTAATGAAGCCGTTATCTAAATGGAAAAAGTTTTTTGGACATCACATGTTTACTACAACTTATCCATAATTGCATGGGGACTTTCACAAGGAAAGAAAGGACAACTATAGTGAGTCCAAAAGGGTCAGAATGGGCAAATACACTTGAAAGGTGCAAAGAGATACTCATTATTACACCTCATACATATTCATGAGAGAATGACACCAATTCATTGGTCAATCGCAACTTTGGGGAAATGTTATGGATTGGTGTCATTCTCTCATAAATATGTATGAGGTGTAATAAAACAAACACTTGGTATTTTCAGGGAAATATGGTCACCATTTTTCCTTGGGTACTGGCTAAGGCCTACTACCCCTCACCCGTAGGCGCCTGTAGCCATTACCTCAGAAAAAATAGTTTCCCCTTCCCTTCAAATCATTACTAGATATGTGGAGATATGTATTACCAGCTGCTCAAAGAATGTTGCCATTTACAGTCAACAATAACTAGAGCAGAGGCGCTCAAATGTCATGACAAATGCGACTCTATATGCCATTCTGGGGAGCCTGAAGGGGGTACCCCTGGGAGTAGACAAAATGTGCACAATTCACCCCTTTTTTCAGGATAGGAAGTACTTGAATCTAGTGCAAAACTGTCTCAATCACAGGAAAATTGATGGAGATTTGATAATGAACCTTTTATACAATAATCTGAGACAACTTTTTAGCAATAATCAGTAACAATCCCATTGAATTTCTATGTGTGTGAATCACACAGTTGCAGTCTAGTGTTTCCAACCAAATATTTAACAAATATGTGAATTGATATTTCAAGACAGAAAATCACATGAGACATGAATGTGAAGCTATGTAATAACATTCAATATGGAGGTGGTTATCAATGGTATTCAAACCTGACAAGAGCGTGTACATGGGAGGAAATGCATAGTTTTATTTTGGATATAGGTGTCAATTCAAACTTCCCTTTTCTTAATACTTATGTGAAACTAGATACAAAAATAATAATTGGAAGGAAATTCACAAAAACTGACATTATTTATGTTTTTGATAGGATTAATGTTAAACCTGCACTTTTACTTTTCTGTATTTAACTTTTTTTCCTATTCACATAAAACTATAACTTTGTATCTTATTTTGAAAACCCATAGACCAATTTCACTATATCTTACAATCCACTTTTCCAAGTTACTTCCATCAGCATCAAGTCTTATGCATCACATTGCGGAGGTAAGGCTCACCTGGGGTAGTGGGTGGGACATATGGGAAAGGTACACAGAATTTGATAAAAAAGGAACATTCTGCATGGTTTTGTCAAAATAATCTGTACTTGGCCGAAAAAGGTGGATTTTGCGATGCAGTCTCAGACAACTGCAAGGTTATATGTGACATGATCTGCTCCATGGGAGGCCAAAGGAGGCACTTTTGAAAATTGAGTTACTATAATTAATACCAATTATACAGCCCTCGAATTAAGGATCTGAAGGGGCACAGCAACTTTTTCAGGGCAAATTGAAAATTGCCTTGGATTTTCACAGAAAAGGCAAGGCAGCACGGCAGTTTGTAATATTTCAAGAGGGCATCATGGCAACTGTTGAAAATTTGAGAAGGGCACCAAGGCAATTTCTCAAAAGTGAAGAAAACACACACAAACATAGATAGATGATTTCATAATGAAGGGGCAGGGCTGGGGCACCGACGGCAACTTCATTAGAGGGCACGGCAAGTGACTGCCTTGGGTAAAGGACATATTTTGAGGGCATTACGGCAGTGGGGATGGGCACCCACGGCAAAATGCCATGGGTGCCGTGGGTTAATTCGAGGGCTGCAATTATACAAACGATAGGCTATCTAATACTTAAAACACCTAGGTCCGTATGCACAAACAAGTTAGACCGGGTCTAAACTTAGATCTGGTCTAAGTGGAATTTAGTCCCAGGAGAAAGGACACTTTCCTTTGCATTTGGTTAAGTTATTTTGTATTATTTTTGAACTTCACATTTAAATCTTAAGAATTTGCTAGCTACTCTAGGAAGGAAATAAGAGTAAAGTACCATTCCTGGTGGAACAAAATTCTACTTAGACCAGGTCTAACTGTTTTTTGCAAACGGACCCTAAGGTTTAGCATACTTCGTCGGCAGAGTGCTACACTATCGTAAGTGACATTTTTGGCCAAAATGAGATTTTGACGAATAATGGAAGACCATATAAAAACACACATTTTAAACCAGGTTTTAAGTTTCAAAATTGCTTAATTATTTTTTAATTAATAAAATAAAATATCGTAAGTGCAAAACGATTTTAATTAATGCATGCAAGACTATCGTATGTGCCACTTACGATAGTCTTGCACGCTAATTTTGTTTTTTATTTGCTGCAAGACCATCGTATGTGCCACATACGCTACTTTCATTCATTCATTCATTTCATTCGGCTGCGAAGCAGGCGACTACAAAGTTTCTCCATGTACTACGATCTGAAGCCAAAGTGGCAATGGCATCTGGCAGAAGAAAGTTGTCAAAATCCCCCAACAGTTTTTGCACATAAGACAAGTAGGATGTTCTTTGCCTTCCAGGTCTTCTTTTACCATGTAATGGGGTGTAGAGAGCATATCTTCTGCATGGTTCATCTTCCTGCATCCTCAGGAAACATGATGTACCAAAAGCGTTGATCTTATTTTCCATGTCAGTAGATATCACCCAGGACTCGCAGCCATAGAGCAATACTGTAACACAAGTGGTATGAAACAGCTTGACTTTTGTTGCAACAGTGATTGTTGGACTTCTCCACAGGTGCTCCAGTTTCCAAAATGCATACCAAGCAAGCGCCTTCCGTCGGGAGAGGTCACTGGTGCTAGAGCCCATCATGGAACCAAGATATTTGAAATCAGTGACATACTTGATGGGTTCTCCGTATACTTGGAGTGGTGGCTGAGGATTGCAGTTGATGGTCATGTACTCAGTTTTGGGAACACGCTACTTTATTGGGCCTAAACAACAAAATCACGGAATGCTACAACATCGTAAGTGCAAAACAGTCTCTAACACAACACAGGCTGTGACGCTGAATGACTGTATGCGTTGTCATCATGCTGGCTAAGTTCATAGCTCCCATGACTGGTAATAGAGACGATAAATCCGGTGTTTTTAGTTTTAGATTCAGTAATAAATCTTGGGAGATAATATTACGGCAAAAGGTGTCTTGCTATTGTAAATATTATGTGTCAAAATAAATTAGCACTTGTTAAGAAACATAAAATGACAAAATATTGGACATTTGAGCCGATATTACGCATATCCTAGTTTAGCAATGAATGCTACACTATCGATGTGGCACATACGATAGTGTTGCATTCTACACTTATTTCTATTTGAGTGCAACACTATCGTATGTGGCACATACGATAGTGTTACACTCTACACTCATTTCTATTTAAGAGCAACACTATCGTATGTGGCACTTACGACATTTAAATCAGTAAATAATTCATCGATTTATTAAATTTAACACCATTTATATAGTTTATATTATTAAAATCAAATTGCTTTACATTTCCATGTCATTTTATGGCTACTTGGAAACAAACGGCACCGCAAAACACAAAAATGCTCCTCCTGTAAAACTGTCCAAACTGCACTTACGATAGTGTAGCACTCTGGCGACGACTTGGTTCTAAAGTTATGAAGTTTTGTGATGTCTATTCTATTATGTATTTTATTGTTGGTTACTCCATATTTTTCCCTTTATCTCAATTTCAAATTTGCAGCCTTTGGCCTCTATGGACCAGATTGTGTCACATATAAATAAGTATGAAATAGACCCTGTAGAAAAGAGCCTCTGTTTTTTAGTCATCTAAGCACTGCTATTAGTACTTTATGTTAATTACTTATCATGGTCTCATGCATGTCTCTTACGTAATATGTATATTAATAAAAAAAAAAAAAGAAAAAGGTTTGTCTCAAAGCTCATGAGAAATTTAAAACAAATGCGAAATGCGATTTTTTTTTTTTTGTTTTTTTATTCCGACTTTTTTCATGGTATTTTGAGAAAAAAGTCTGATTGTCGCCGATTTTTTCTGGAAAAAACTATAAAGACTTGTGTTCTCACATGACTTCTATTAATCTTTCATACTGTTATTGCTTAACACTACTTAAATCACTTGCACACAAGAACTAATAGTACTCCTTGCCCCAGACCTATCCATGTGAGAGCAGATATCACTGTACTTCAGCCCTAATCCTTCACACAAGTAATAACTTTCAAGACTAGTACTAATAGTACTGCTTGCCCTAGACCTGACCCTATGAGAGCAGATATCATTGTACTTCAGCCCTAATCCTAAATACAAGGAAGCAGACACTCTAATACATCAAGATATCCCTACCTATAATACCAGATCAAATCAGCATCAGTCAGCAACTCAGCATTATACTTCACAATACTAATGTTATCTTTGTGCAACAACTGCTATCCGTTCATTCACTCAACTATACCCAGCAAATATAAAACATTAAAATATCAGTCTTTCAACTTTGTTGACCCTCCAAGACAGATCAGACACATGAAAGAAACAACATCCTGGCACATGGAATGCCGACTGACCAACTCACAACCTTGTCATTTCCAATCAAATTATACCTAAATCATTTATATTGGAAAAACTGAGGAGGAAATATGTAAGTTTTGTATTCACATGGTTTTATATCAACCAATTTCCTACGTCCACGGTGGGGTGAATGGATAAATGCAATCAATAGTTAAGTAGCTATTGTTTCACTACTTTGTGACAGGGATACTGATGGTGTAGCTATGAGGGTCATTCAAAAGGTTATGCCTCAACTCTCTTATTTGGTCTGCAAAATGTTAGTAGCCATTTCATATTTCCATGACTATAACCTTGAGGCTTATCTAGCTTGGAAGAAAATTTAGTTGTAATATTTGTTCTTGTTTCATTTCCAGAAGGCGAAGGAGAATGAAATTAGGATACATTAGAGCAGAAACAGAGAAATTCAGTACAGATACCTACAATGTCTATCTCTAAAATTTTATCCTTCCTGAATTGCTCATTGTACTATGTCCCCTGATCTTTCTTAGTATCACTGGTCTTTGGTTCATAAGTTACTTTATTGACTACTTTTACAATTTTGTTTCGTAATGTATGGATTGTCCTGTCTTTGTATGTCACCAGTCATTGCAGTCAAAGTATCTTAGGTTTTCTCACATAATATTTTTACATGTTTGTAGTATGAATGTTGTAACTTGTTAGAGAGATTAAATTCAATCTAATCAACCAGATTAAAAAATTTTTCAACATACCTTGAAGCAACCAACGTTGCGGTCAGTATCACTGACCGTCAGCTGGGTTAACTCCCTATGATGTCACCTTGTGACATCATTTGCCATGGTAGAGTTCTGATTGTTCTGTCCCAGGCATGTCCTTGGCAAATGATGACACAAGGTGATGTCATTGGGAGTCAAGATGTTTAACATCACAACCCAGCTGAAGGTCAGTGGTACTGACCGCAACGTTGGTTGCTCCAAGGTATGTTGAAAAAATCTAGTCGACTAGATTGAATTTAACCTCTCGTAAAAGATTCCCAGACGATTGAGAGTATTCACAAAAAACCCCATTGTTGTTTCTTTTTTTTTTTTTTTTTTTGAAGGGGCCATAGCTTCGACAAGTCCCTTGTGAATTTTTTCTATGGCTCCTAACAATTAATCCGTTTTCCTTATTTTTTTAGTTTATCATTGTACTTTAAGATGCTGATATAAACTTGTATATAGTATTTTATAATCTACTGGTAAAGCTGCTTAAAGACAACATTGCCTTGAAAAGTATATTTATTGTGATTGATTACTCCATAAAGATTATATTTCCTGTTGTGAACTTTGATAGGTTAATTCAATACTCAGTTTTTTGTTTTTTTTATTCACTTTACAACTATCTGCATTTTGCTAGTTGCATGTTATGTGCTATGTCTCTCCTTTTGAGCTGGGATTGGCTGCTGGTATAGACCAATCACAGCTCTGCTCTTATTTACATAAATCCTAGCCAAACTCACCTGTTGTGCTCAATAGCCATCATGTCCCTCTCATTATAGCAATATTACATTGTTTTACATCACTTGTTGCAAGTAGCTTCTTGGTTAGGCTGATGAAAATGACTCCACTGCTGATATTCAATCAGGAACAAGCATGGAAAACAAAACAAAAAAACCTACCTGTTGTGATAGTACTGCATCTGTTCCAATGAGTTGTGATTGGCTGTTCATTGTCTGGTCTTCATTTGAATCTGACTGACTGATTTCTGTTGCTAGGTGGGTGCTGTCATTGGTAATGTCATCTTGTTGTGATGAAGGTACTGATAAGCCTGTAAATGTCATAGTAGGATACAGAATGAAAGAAGTAAACTAAATCATATAGTAGTATACATTTCCTCCATTATATTTTATTCCATTCACCAGAGCATTAAAAACATGCAATTGAGACATAAACTAATGTGATAATATCAAAAAGGTGGGGCCCCTGGACCAGTTCATGAAACAAACAAAATATTATTACTTGATTAAATCTGTCTTCAAATTATATTTACTTGAACAGAATTCTTAGCTCTTCAATGTGGGAAAGCATGCAATAAATATACAGTAAGGTGAGTGCATGATGGATTCATATACAAATCTGTAAATATTGGTAAATCCAGTTGTATTTCCCACTGCATACTAACTACATTTTACATACATCTTACTTCTCATTCTCAATACAGGGCAATATTTATTCACTCAGCAAGACATACTTACTGGTATCAGTTGAAAGATCTGCTGTAGTTATAGGTGGCGCTATGTTGCTATGATCCAGATGACTGGAACTGCATGTTGATGATGGCTGTGACTTACTCGTAATAATACTGTACCCATGTTGAGATTGGTTTAATTGAACTGTGACATTGTCATTGCTCTGTATGGGTTCAGCCTGACAGATATATAAGAATGACATTGGTAAATAATGAAATCAGGATATGGATTAATACTGGTAACAGGTGACATAACCTTCACTTACAATGAGAAGGGTCCAAGTCTAGACAAATGAGGCATGTGATACAAGACCTTGAGTTATTTATGTGTACCTCCATATTGGTCTCTACATTAGAATTAAGTTCAATGTTAACTGAAAATGTGTTTTGGGTAAACACATTATTGGTATATATGTGCTGTGTAATGTTAGGGGAAAACTTGAAAGTTGCAAAGTCATGCTAACCTGCTCCCAAAATGAATTGGCTGAGGAAAAGTTGCATGAATTTTGTTTCTCTAAATTGGCCAAAAATTATGTTAAATTTTGGTCAAATATAGGTATACAGGATTATGCTCATTACAAGTTACTGTATAAGTGGATATTTAGCCTAACCCACCATGGTCCTGATAATACACTCTAAGTTCCGCACAAGGAGAGGATGAGTTCAGAATATATATAGTACTTTATTTAGTCGTAGATCTTGTGATTCTGATTGGCTTACACATTAACCTGCATGTAATTGATATCATATTCATGTTGTTGCTTACACAGGCATAAAAATGGTACAATCAATTTAATCAAAAATCCCAGTGTTACAACATTCGGGCCGATGCACATTTTTTAACCAGTAGCATAATATAGAGATGCTGTAATAGCATCATGCTCATCAATGCATACCTTTAGCCATGCTTACAAGCTATGACACAAAATGATGTGCATTTGAAAAAGGTCATTGTGAAATAGTTACCCGCATCAAACATGCTGCAGTAATTTAGACACTGTCAAATAATGAGAAGGGTGTGTAATCTAACTGCTGTGCATAATATTACTGGTTTTGCATGGCAAATGCTATAAATTCAAACAGCAAGTGAAATTTGATTTTTCAAAGCAAATGACAGAGTTGCTTTACAAAATCTGATATATGTGTTTGCTCACTGCAAACAAAAGCATTGGGCTCAATTGATATAGTCTGTGCTGCACTTACCCGCATTGCAGAAAAAATCAGTTGATTTGATGAACTAGATGTACCAGCTCTGCTATTAGCAAGGAGTGAGTTGGATACTGACTGGGTTGTACTCAAATTTTTTTGTAAAGGTGTAGCGATGAAGTAGGTGTTTGGTGATCCTCCAGAGGTTTGGAAGATTTCCAACTCTTGGATGTTGTCCATATTACTTGCAGAAACTTGATCAGCATCACTGCCATCCAGTGTAACAGTTGCTGAAGAGCCTGAATGTTGTGAAAAAATTTCATAAAATATTGAAATTTTTCTTATAAAGAACATTACTTAATATTTGTAACTGTTTTGATTTAATACTTGGACAATTCAATGAAATACCACAATTATTGTTCTGATGCCTCAATGAAGCAAGCATGATTAGTAAACCACTTCTGATTGGATGGTTCAATGTAATCTACATGCTGATAATATCCATGCCTGTAGGGAGTGGCATAACTAGAAGTTTTGTGTTCGGGACAGGTGCCTAAATCCAAAAAAAAGACAATTATAACTTGAACAATTTAGCATTTTAAATTAGGCCTGAATTCTTATCGCATATAGCGTAGGCTGGTAATGGATTCAATATCTACGTCAAAACAGTATTATTTGTGTCAAAATAAGGCCCAAATATACTGTCTGAAGGCCATTTACAGTTTGCTACAGTGGATAATACAGGTGGACAATCCTTGAGTTGGTGGCTGACCAAAACTTTCCTGACTGTTCAACTCTGACAGTAAGAGTAGCTGTAGCACCTCTCATGTCAGCCACTGCAGGCAACGCTACCCTGTCCCTGGCTAACTTGATTCTCTTTGGCTGAAAAACCTACCTGACTGTTCAATCTGGATTGGTACTCGGACAGCAAGAGTAGCTGTAGCACCTCTCACATCAGCCAATGCTGGCAACTCTACCCTGGCTAACTTGATTCTCTGTGGCTGATGTGAAACCTACCTGACTGTTCAATCTGGATTGGTACTCGGACAGTAAGAGTAGCTGTAGCACCTCTCACATCAGCCAATGCTGGCAACTCTACCCTGGCTAACTTGATTCTCTGTGGCTGATGTGAAACCTACCTGACTGTTCAATCTGGATTGGTACTCTGACAGTAAGAGTAGCTGTAGCACCTCTCACATCAGCCAATGCAGGCAATTCTACCCTGGCTAACTTGATTCTCTGTGGCCGATGTGAAACCTACCTGACTGTTCAATCTGGATTGGTACTCTGACAGTAAGAGTAGCTGTAGCACCTCTCACATCAGCCAATGCAGGCAACTCTACCCTGGCTAACTTGATTCTCTGTGGCCGATGTGAAACCTACCTGACTGTTCAATCTGGATTGGTACTCGGACAGTAAGAGTAGCTGTAGCACCTCTCACATCAGCCAATGCTGGCAACTCTACCCTGGCTAACTTGATTCTCTGTGGCTGAAAAACCTACCTGACTGTTCAATCTGGATTGGTACTCTGACAGAAAGAGTAGCTGTAGCACCTCTCACATCAGCCAATGCAGGCAACTCTACCCTGGCTAACTTGATGCTCTGTGGCTGATGTGAAACCTACCTGACTGTTCAATCTGGATTGGTACTCTAACAGTAAGAGTAGCTGTAGCACCTCTCACATCAGCAATGCAGGCAACTCTACCCTGGCTAACTTGATTCTCTGTGGCTGATGTGAAACCTACCTGACTGTTCAATCTGGATTGGTACTCTGACAGTAAGAGTAGCTGTAGCACCTCTCACATCAGCCAATGCAGGCAATTCTACCCTAGCTAACTTGATTCTCTGTGGCTGATGTGAAACCTACCTGACTGTTCAATCTGGATTGGTACTCTGACAGTAAGAGTAGCTGTAGCACCTCTCACATCAGCCAATGCAAGCAACTCTACCTCGCTAACTTATTTCTCTGTGGCTGATGTGAAACCTACCTGACTGTTCAATCTGGATTGGTACTCTGACAGTAAGAGTAGCTGTAGCACCTCTCACATCAGCCAATGCAGGCAATTCTACCCTAGCTAACTTGATTCTCTGTGGCTGATGTGAAACCTACCTGACTGTTCAATCTGGATTGGTACTCTGACAGTAAGAGTAGCTGTAGCACCTCTCACATCAGCCAATGCAAGCAACTCTACCCTCGCTAACTTATTTCTCTGTGGCTGATGTGAAACCTACCTGACTGTTCAATCTGGATTGGTACTCTGACAGTAAGAGTAGCTGTAGCACCTCTCACATCAGCCAATGCAGGCAACTCTACCCTGGCTAACTTGATTCTCTGTGGCTGATGTGAAACCTACCTGACTGTTCAATTTGGATTGGTACTCTGACAGTAAGAGTAGCTGTAGCACCTCTCACATCAGCCAATGCAGGCAATTCTACCCTGGCTAACTTGATTTTCTGTGGCTGATGTGAAACCTACCTGACTGTTCAATCTGGATTGGTACTCTGACAGTAAGAGTAGCTGTAGCACCTCTCACATCAGCCAATGCTGGCAACTCTACCCTGGCTAACTTGATTCTCTGTGGCTGATGATGTTGTCTCAGTGTCCTTATATGTGGTCTCTTTGGAAATGTCTTTAAACACTCTAGGGTAGCTGCAAGGAGATCAAATGTGTTTATAATACACAACTTACTGTGAAATATCATTTATAACATTCATATGAAAACAGGTATTGCCCAATCCTGTGGATAGTGGTTTGGGAATGAAGTATATGTGTATACACATGTACATTAACTGGTACTCATTGCCAAGTATTCATACTAACAACCCAAGTACTCATTCGTACAAAAAAGTACTCACACTACAAGTCTGACCTGCTTATGTTAAATTTGTTTGGATTTTGATTTGAATAAAATTTGATATCTGCAATGGGGAACTTCATCAAAATAGAAAGTTTGCATTAAAGAAGACCTACAAACCTTGATGGCTTCACATATCATGGTTGCCTACAAATTACTCTTAGCTAACTGTGAACTGATGAAGCAAGCTTAAGTAGGGCCACATAATAATATAGTGAGAAAGTGGGGAACTTGAACAAGCATACTTGCACTTATTCAATTGTTTTATACTCCACGTATCATGTACAAAACAATTATATTCTTTTACAAAACACTGACCTTGCAAGCTTAAGCTTTCATTGCCGATGACATTACGTTTGAGATTCCACCATTTCGATCTGAGCCATTGTGGTGACCTCACACTAGACCAGTCCTTAGCCAACTCCTCCCAGTTTAATAAACGTTCTTCTTCTACTTCAGATGCTTCTATTCTGTAAGGAAATCATATCATATACATCACCAAAGTTAACCAGAGTATCATGTAGTAGCTTGCTACATCACTTTGTTAAGAAAATCACCATCAATGATCAATGATACAAGAAATTGTGACAACCCACAGCACATGCCATCAATAATGGGTTATTAACAGTGTTAATATTTTAACAATTTTAATTGTTCTGAACAATTTTGTGGTTTCTTTTACTATTGATTTGAAACAGTTATATATGGAAGCCTATGGGTTAAGTTTAACTAAAAGCAAAAAAAAAAGTTTAACTTAAAGCCATCATTTTCCGTGTTCTACTTCTGAAATTCCGTTTTGTCAATATGTCACTTTCTGTGAATTTTTTTTGTGTCTGTCCATACTTTGTCCAATTTACCATGTTTTATCCGTTTTACAAGCAGTTTAATAAAGATATATTACAAAGTTTACCACATTTTTTAAACCTTTTATTTCTTTTATTGAAAACAACAACAAACAAACATTTTTTGATTTTTTTTTTCTTCATATTTTCTTCACTTTTATCAATTATTTCACTTATTCCAACTACATAAAATCCCGTTTTCTACGTCTTATGGCTCTATGTTTAACTGCAAAAAGCATGAAAATAAAAACCTTGCAAAAATTTCCCAGTATATAGTATTGTGTATTTAGATCATGTTTCTATTGTGACAAAACAGGTATATATGTTCTCAGCATAAGTTATTCAATTGATATATTCATATGCAATCAAACGATATCCATCAGGATTTGAGCTACAACTATACATTCTGCATTAATTATAAATCAATAATAGTAACACAATAACAAAGATTGTATTCTGACCTTTCAATAAGCTTATTATCATCCTCTTTGCTCCACTCAGAACCTCCCTGTTCTTTCCAATTGAGATAATTGAGCCACTTTGCCCGACACTGTTTCTCTGTTCTGGTACCCACTCTTTCAGCCACCTGAGCCCAGGAGATACCGGTAGTAATACTCTCACCAGGCTCTGCATTGGAGAGATCGTACACAGCAGTTGCAAGAATATTTTCTTCGTCTTGGTCCCATTTGCCTGTGGTAGATTTGAAGTATTGATAGGCAAAAAGAAAACTAAATAATAATTTGTGACTAGAAAAAAGAAAAAGAAAAATTACATTTTTGAGTGTATTTTCCCATGCAATTGAAATTAAGGCATAGTACAAATGGGAAATAATAGCATGATCCAATATTCAAAACATGACACAATTGATACATGCTTAATCTTCATGGTCATTATTTTCTCTACATCCTTTTCTCTAGAGCATAGTAACATACTGTTCTGTCAGCCTGGCTAAGTGATTACAAGATGTTTCATTTTCAAACTGTAACAAGCTACAGAATGTCTTGAAAATATCCCATTCTTTATTTAAAGATTGGTACTTTTTTTTTTGTATAAACACACATAAAACCAACATGCATCTGTTTACATAAAGAAAACAAATCTGAAATGCAGATTGCAAATTTTAATGACATGAAGCCTTATAAACTTGATTGTACAAAGCAAATCCAACATAATATATTTGTCAACAAATGACTTGCCTTGATGACAGCGTTCCTTCAGCAGTCTGAATTTATCCTTAACAGAAGAGGCACTGCGTCCCATCTCAGTGCCAATCAGAGCCCAATCATTGCCATGTTTTTCACGCAACCTAAGTGCAAAAATGGTAACATATATCATAACTGTTACAATTTGCTCCTAGACAGAGAATACCTATTCTTGAAGTTGGTAATTTTCTAACAGCAAACACAGCTACTTTACTGGTAATCACTTTCATAATATTATAGTTGCCATGGTAGCACTAAATGGACATTTTTTTTTCAATTTAAAGGAGGTCAAAATATACAGTTGTACTTACTGTTTTAATTTTTCTATGTCCTCTTTAGAATACCTGAAAATAAGCAAAGAAAAAGTTATGTATAATCAAGCAACACATTCTACTGATATGAACCTCTCTTTAAGTTCACAACTACAGGAAAATATGGGGGCCCATATTTAGAATGAAATATGCCACAAATCGATAACAAATGATTTAAGTGGATACACATACATGATATAAATTAAACACCTTTCAAAGCATATTCTGTCTGTAAAATTTGGTGTTACACTTCATGTGACACAAATGAAAATTCATGTAATACAAGTGACCTAGTAACTTACTTTCCCACATGGTTCTTCTGGTCATACATTCTAATCACCCTACGGTACACTGCAAACAATGGCCTCTGCAGGTCTTTAGCAATAAAACGATAGAAGTCTTTCCTCTCTTCTTTATTCATCTCAAATATCACTTCATTTGCATCAGCTATACTATGTAACTAAAAGGATACAATGAACATAAAGTATATAAATTAGTACTCTATGATATTTAAAAAAAAGAAGACACTTTAGTATATTAGTTTAATTTTGGCATTGTAATGTATAGTCTTGCATTCAATTTAGTTCCAGTAACTGTATTCAGTATCTTCATTTATCATTATGATATTATTGGATACTGAGTGCCATATTTAGGTCTTTTTTGCAAATATGCTTTTTCTATGCACACATGCCTATTTACAGCTAGCCAACAACTTGCAACTCGTCTTTCTCTAAACCACTTACATATCTTACACTAATGTTATTCCGATATATATACTGCAGACACTCATATCAGGCAAACTAGGCCAAAAAAAAAAAAAAAGATAGTTCGCTTGTCCTCCACAACTTTTTCAGAATTGGGTTGGTCGGTTGGGATTATCTAATTTTTTTTTAAAGGTTATATCCAAAACATGACTGTATGCCTTTAATTAGCTTTTATAGCCCAAATAGTTGTGATTTGGGATATTTCTCCACTGTATACCACTTCATTCATGTTTTTAAAACAGATTAGAAGTGTGTAGAAACTGTAAGAAAAACTTTTCAGGATGTCAAAAATGTTGAAAAAAAAATCTGGGATTTCCAAAATTAGGATCGGTATTCATTTGTACAGCAAAAAAAAAAAAAAAATGTTGCCAGATTTTTGCTCCTGTTTACTGCGTGTTTTTCAAAGCACAAGTCTTAACATATTTTATGTAAATGTTCATAGACACCATAGAACTGAAAATTCATGGCATGTGCATGATTTGTTACACCCCCACACACACAATCAAATGATCAGCTGAATATCCTGTGTACTTTCTTGTCTGTGATAATTTGTAAACACGCCACCAAGTGCTCATTAATTTGACCTCTAACATCCCTCCGTCGACAAGTCTCTAATTAGAATATAACTGGACAGAAAGTGCTCCTGATTTAATTGCTTTTTACAAAAAACAAGAACAAAATGCAGTGAGATTTCAACAACAACGTATACATGGAAAGCTTGTGTTTTGCAGGAACATATTAGCAATGATGTAGGTATTGAGTTACTATAACACATTTTGTGGATGAAATTGAAAAAGCTAAACATTGAAAACATGTCTACCAAGCGCTGCATGCCAACAGGCCTGTAAATGTCAGTGTGTTCAAGAATATGGAGGCATGCTGGCAGGTCTAGTAGCCAATTCTTTTAATGAATTCTTCACCAGTGTTGCTTCCACATTAGTTGAGAAACTGCCTTCTCCAAAGAATCTGTACACTACCACCTCTGCAGTTTTTCAGAATTTTTATTGTGACAAATCTGTCGGCTTGAGGTGTGTTGGTGAAGAGTTTATTGAAAAGGAGCTGCTCAATCTCAACCCAAATAAGAGCACTGGGCTTGATAACATTCCATCAAGGTTTTTAAGGGATGGTGCCTCAGTTTTGAAAGTTCCTATAACCCACATTGTTAATTTATCGATTATGACCAGTACTGTCCCTACCGAGCTAAAATTGGCTAAAGTTACTCCTCTTTACAAAAAGAACAAAAATACTGATGTAAGTAATTAACCAGTAAGTGTTTTGAGTGCAATATCAAAAATTCTTGAAAAATCAATTTATGTTCAATTGGAAGATTTTTTGACATCAAATAACATTTTGTATGAACACCAATCGGGTTTCAGAAGCAAATTTTCAACAGATTCTTGTCTCATTCATTTGATGGACCATATCAAAACTCAATCTTCCCGTGGTTTATATACAGGCATGATCATGATTGATCTCCAAAAAGCTTTTGACACGGTCAACCATCAAATCTTATGTGAGAAATTAAATGCAATGGGAGTTGAATCCGTTGAATGGTTTCATTCATATCTCTCAAATAGGCAGCAAATAGTTCAAATTAACAATGCTAATTCTAAATCCCTTAATATTTCATGTGGTGTGCCCCAGGGTAGCATACTGGGGCCACTCTTATTTTTATGTTACATTAATGATATGATCATTAGTATAGACCCAGACTGTAAATTGATGTTGTATGCAGACGACAGTACAATCCTATTTTCTCATACAGATCCTAGTGTCATATCACAAAAATTAGGCCAAGTTCTTGAGTCTTGCAGCAATTGGCTGGTAGACAACAAATTGTCTTTACATCTCGGCAAGACTGAAAGTATTATCTTCGGATCCAAAAGGAAAATAAAAATGTTGAAAATTTTTCTGTTGAATGCCCTGGCCAGATTATCAAAGGCCAGGAGTCTGTGAAATATCTGGGTATTAACATTGACCAATCTGTGTCTGGGGAAGCAATTGCAAACAATATTATTCAAAAGGCAAATTCCAGGATGAAATTTATGTATCGCAATGGCAGCTGTCTCAACCAAAACTGTCGCAAAATTCTGTGTTCGGCTTTAATTCAATGCCACTTTGATTATTCATCTTCTTCATGGTATTCCGGTCTCAGTCAACGGCTTAAAAACAAACTTCAAATCACTCAAAATAAAATGGTGCGCTATATTTTACATCTAGAACCCCGGTCACATATTGGTCAAACCGAACTTAACAGTCTGAATTTTTTAAATGTAGAGTGTCGAGTAAAATTTTTAAAATTATGTCATGTGCACAAAATTTATTATGGGTCAAGTGCCCCCTACCTGTGCCAGTTTTTAACCAAAACCTCAGAAATTCACAACTATAATACTAGAAGGCGGCTTTTTAATTTCCATGTGCCTAAAATCAAAAGTTCAGCTGGCACTACTTTTTATTACAGTGCAATTCGGGATTGGAACATGCTTCCAAATGACATCAAAAATATCCCCAATCTTAATCATTTCAAGAGTGCAATCAGGAAACTTTTCAGTAATGGCTAATTTCCAGTGGGGTCTGTTGTCCATTGTGTGCTTTCTTTCTTCTTTTGTTTATACTCTTGCCTTTTTTGCCAAAATCTTTCTTTCAAGGACCCCATTGGAAATAAGCCTGAAACATTGGCTTTATGGGTTATCCCGGTTCCTAGTGTATTTTTATCTTCACATTGTATATTTTTTAATTTCTTATTTTGTCAAGTGTTATATTTATGTAATGTATTTTAAACTGTGCAATATAATATTTTTATGTATTTTGTATTATGGAACCAAATAAAATCAATCAATCAATCAATCAATAATGATGTTATATTATACCCTAGCTGAAACTTTGATCTGTCATTTACATGTTAACTTACTTTGAGATATTCTTCAATGTTTGACTCTAGGATGTCTACTTCTTCCTTTGACCACATTCCTTGCTTCCATTTATGACCTGGCACACAAAAAACATAAATCAGCTCAGTAAAATATCATACCAATAGGTTTTATTTTAAAATTGTATCAAGATCAAAAATGCAAGGGAATTATATACAATTGAATTGAGAGCAATGGTGAAAATGTTATATAGTTACAGCAATAAGGGAACAAATCATACCTTGTTCAGAGAGGTTGTCCTTGGTGTGTTTGCTTGTAAACCAAGATTGAGTCACTGGGTCAAAATTGCCACTCTATAATAAAACAATGGAAGATGGTGTCAGTAGATTAATGATTTGTCAACACATACCACTCACATTATATATCAATACAAAAGACTATGGCTAACAGATTGAGTTCATTTGTATCACTGTTATTCTCTGATCGTCTATTGTATGAAAGCAAACTTACCTTAGATGTAGACTCCATCATGTAAGTTTCATGTGAAGTTTCTCCTACAGATTGTTCTACTTCCCTTCCTCCTCCTTCTACACCAGTCAATGATGCCAGTGATGCATGCAGCTTAGCAACAGCTTTAGCTGCTGCCAACTGTTGCTCAATTGTGTCATCTCCTAACAAAAACACAAATGCATCAGGTTATCAGCATATTCAAATGGCAAGTCTAACTTTAGTTTCAAGTATAAGTTTTTGTTGCCACAACAAAACTATTAAACCAGAGAATATGGAACAACTCCATTAGTCAGAGCTACTGTAATACACTCTATGCTTACATCACCATAATGCTACCTGGGTATTTTTGGAATACCATTCTCACATTCAGAATGAATGGTTGGTATAGCGTTGGTTCCTGCTACTATACTATTACTTGACTTCCTGTGTTGGCATCAGTCAGAGGCTCATAATGGCAATCTGTTTTCCTGTTCCTACCACTTGTTGCAATAATGTTGTGAATTTTGAAATGTATATTTTCAATTTGTATCTTACAATTGAATACCTGAGTGGAAGAAGGGCCCAACTCCATCAAAACTGTTTTCGAGATATTGAGAAAAAACTTTATATTTGGAAAAGTTTTATAGGCAGAATGTTTTTTCATCTTCAGGGACCTTTAATACATGAACATACAATATTACATACATTCGAAATTATAAAAGATGTTTCCATGGCAACGGTACAGGTCTTAATACGAGCTGGAGTTGGGCCCTTCTTCCACTAATATACTGCAAGTACTAGTTCCGTAAGCAGATGTGTTATAAATAGCTACGGAAATTTGGTAATTATCCATTAATTACACAAATTGAAGCATGTAATATGTTAACAAGAAAGTTTATTGTAGTGAAAGGCAGATTTCATGGATGAGCAAAATTTCTCTTTAACCCAATATTTGTGGAAGAAGGGCCCAACTCCATGGAGTTGGGCCTTTCTTCCATGAAAACCATGATTAAGTTTACGTGGAAAACTATTTAGAGAGTGGATTTTGGCTCATCTTTCGCACACAAGGAAGAACAGTCTGTTGGCAATAAAATGCTGGGTCTAACTCATTTTTGTAAAAAATTGGAGTTGGGCCCTTCTTCCACTCAGGTATTCAATTTTTCATGATCAATGTTTTTGCACTTGAATACATTTTTGTTTTGCAAATAAGAAGCCCCAGTCTGGGGTCTTTGTGTCTGTTTGGGGTGTTCCTTTTGCACTACGCATCATCATTTTTGGCTCTTTGCGCAATAAAGGTAATAATAAAAATTTACAAAAAGTAAAAATGCTACCTGGTACAATTTAGCAATATCCCTTCACACTCACACAGAATGGTTGGTATTTACATGTATGTATCCACCATCCTGCATCCATTTATGAAAATGCATATGAAAGGTGTACAAAAGAAACAACATGCACTTAGCAAGTAGAATCTAATTTGGAAATGACTATACAAAGGGTCATAAGAGCTGGTTCCTGCTACTATACTCAGAACTCCTTCAATGTTCCCTGTGGTTACGTACATCATACATCAGTCAGAGCACCATACATGTAGTACCTATAGACCATTCATATACTTTTCTGCCATTGAACATAACGAAAGAGAGGCCACAAAGTTTATCGCATGATTATAAAATAATGAAATCAAGGACAAAAAGATATCACATGATTACAAGGGTATAATCAGGTGATGTTCGCCCCATCAACGACATAAAAATGCAAATTTATAGGAATGGTCTAAAGGTTTTCAATGTACCATCATACTTACCTACAGAATGAATGGTTGGCATAGAGCTGGTTCCTGCTACGATACTACCAATGCTTCCTGTGGTGACATCATTCAGAGCTCCTGCAATGCTGACAGGAGTACCATCTTGCAATGTTCCAATCAGATGACCACCTTCCCCCTCACATTTGATGCCCATACTGCCCATATTACCTGTGAGGAGTAATGATTCATCTATATTATTAAATAAACCACAATTTGCCATGACTTTTTAAATCCCTGCATTTTTTTATATTTCTCACTGACTACAAATCTAATACATTCTTACAATGGTACATTCACACTTCAAGCATGTCGAAAGACTTGACAGGTCATGGAGTGTGGTAAAATCTCTATGCACCATAAAGTGTGCACAGGCATGGGAACATTTTCCTTAAAATGTAATTACATGTAGGCTTCCCTCACTCTTCAATTCAAAACAAAAATTACTGTGTGAACATTCCACTAGGCAAAAATTGCCAAATTGTAGATAAATTGTCAGATTTTTGCCTCTCCTAACACACCCACCCACGCTCCTGGTGCTGTCACTGTTGTTACACAATACCTAATTCTCTTCAAATTCATGTGTATTTATGCCACAACTACTAATTTACCTGTTGTAGCATCCCCTGGTTGGTTAACAGGGAGCACCAACACACAAGTTCCCTCATCCAGCACAACCCCAGTAGCATCCTCACTCTTCTGCTCTTCACCTGTTTCCATGGTTAGGTCTAGAGCGTTGGCTTTCACATCAGCTGCTAAAATATCACCACAACTATCTACACTTTGATTGTCAAGATCAGGGTCCATCCTGCAAAACCAAAAATGTATACCATCATAAGCTCAAAATGCCACTTTTGAAACACATACAAATCAGTCAAAAAGTAAATGTGCATATTAAAGGAGGATTTCGTGATCCTAGCATCCTCTTTTTATGACATTTTTTAGTAGATATCCACGAAAAAGCTTATTTCCAAAATTTCAGTTGATTCCGATTTTGCGCTTATGCGAGTTATGCATGATTATGTGTATTACACTGCTCCATAGACAATGTGTTGTAATTTCGTTCTGGTGTACCAGAACGCCATACTGAAAAGTTATGTGACGCGATCAAGCAAAATCAGTCGGAACTCGGAATTTTCTTATAGGATTATAAGCTTTATAACATTTACAAAGCTGGATTTGGCAGAAAACCCCATTGAAATTGAACAACCAATTCCAAAGATATGAGCAATTCAAGTATTTCAAAAACAATAGGAAACAAAAGGAAATATTTTCTTTGTTGCGCTATATCTCAAAATAAATATTTCCGAGTTGTGACCGATTTTGCTTGATCACATCACATATAAAAATATAGTCTCTTGCCTATCAGGCAAAACAAATAGAAAAGGGGAAACAATCAATTCATGAACCACATACAGTATAGTCTTGCCCGGTTTTACGATTTGACTCACCCTGACATGATATGACCAACCCTGACCCCACTTAAGGGTCTATGCCCTGACACTCCTTAACCCATCCTTACACCCCATTAACCCATCCTGACACCACTCAACCCAACATGACACCACTTGACCTAACCTGACAACCCTTGACCCACCATGAGACCCCTTGACCAACACTGACACCACCTAACATTATTTGACCCAACCCTAGCAGTAACACCCCTTGACCCACCAACATCCCTCTACCCACAAGCCTTGACCCACCAAATCATGCATGACACCCGTTGACCTACTGACAGTGACAACCCTTCACTCATCCTGAACCCTGACACTCCTTGACCCACCCTGACAACCCTTGCACCACATAATTGACCTATCCTGAGACCACATGACCCACTTAGACACTTGTTAATAATTAAGCTCTCCTTACATATCCTGACCCATGTGACATCCTTTGAACCACTTGGCCCACCCTGAACCCCTCCTGCCCCCCTTGATCCACCCTGACATGGTGGTAACCACTTGCACCAACATGACACTACTCAACTCACCTTGACCCCACTTGACCTGACCTACCCTGCCACCCCTTGACCCACCTTAACCTAGAGTCCGAAGTTTTCCGTTTTACGGAAAACGGAAGAAAATCACGGAATCGGAGGTGCAACACGGAAAATGGCATTTTTGTATGATGTGACAAAAATTGTTAAAAGATAAGAGAAATAAATGTTAATAGGGATGAACCAAGGCATGAACCCCCTATATCCCTTCAAACATCGTAATAGTCGGCCTATTATCGTGAGAATATTCCAATCAGAGCATATTGATCACGATATTGAACCCCGTATTGAACACTTTATTGTGACATTAATATCATTGTTTATACATTTTAAGCTTTATTCATGACACAGATTTACAAATTTTACAACACGGATTACAACACGGAAAATGGATTTTAGAAAACGGTAAACTTTGGACTCTACCTTAACCCATCCTGACACTAGCAACCCACCCTGACACCCATTGCCCCATCCTGTCCGAACATGCCACCACTTGACCCAACCTGACACTCCTTTACCTATTCCGACACCTTTTGACCCTCCATGACACCATCTGACCCAAAATGACACCACTTGACCCACAAAACTTACCCTGACACCACTTGACACACCTGACAACCTTTGACCCTCCATAACACCATTTGACCCTCCATGATACCATATGACCCAAAATGACACCACTTGACCCACTCTGACACTACTTGACCCACCCTGACAATCATTGGCCCCCATACAATCCTTGACCCACCCAACGCCCCTTGACCCATGCTGACACCACCAACCAATGACACCACTTGACCCATCCTGAGTCTTCCTGACCTCCTTAACCCACCCTGATACCCCTTGTACCAATAGTACAGGGTGCTATGGGTTTGGGATTTTAGGCATTTTGATTGAACCTGGTCCCTTCACTCAGGGCTCATTAAATATCTCTTGCTTCGCACAGAACAGCCGTTTTTTACATTGAACAAACAAATGTACAATAAATAAACAAGATTAAATGTGTGTTTTAAAATATAAAAAAAATAATAATGAATGAATATGTTAATATGAAAGAGTCTCCTGGCCCCGGCTCCTGACTAAATCTCATCACTTGGCTAAATTATATGTAACAGGGAACTCAGTTTCAAATTCAAGGGCAGGCTGTCAAAGACATGTCATGTTATTGTTTCCTTTTTTCTAAACTTAATAAATTTCTTTGTAGAACTGGCCCGAGGCGAATGTCTGTACATAATATGTAGACCGTCGCGTCCATGCAGTAGAGTTTAGTGACAAATCTATATAATAATGCGCTATTCTCTGTTTGTCTGTGACTCGGGCCTGATTGTGGTCCTAAAAAAAAAATCTGTTTTGGTTTAAGTTGGCGAACGGAGCGACCATAGTGTCGCCCCTCACGGCGGGGGGTCTAGGGGCCCGCTTAAGTGCCCCGGTGGGGCCCAGGTGCAATCCCCCGGTGGGCCGAAGCTCCTGGGTTTCAGCCATATCAGAGGGTAAAAATTGGGCTTCTGAGGCATATAATTGTATGGGTTTCCAAACTTGGTGGGTGGGTGTAGTTCTGTCCTGGCAAGAAGAAGTTTATGTTCGTAAGTCCTCTGACCCCGGTGCCCCCTCCCAGGGGTCATCCAAAGTCAAATTACTAAAAACTGTCATATGGGCATGAAACTTGGTAAGTACAGTCAACATTTAGGAAGGTCATTTTGAGGTCATCTGAGGTCACCCTGGGATCATCTGAGGTCAAATTAGTAAAAACTGTCATGGGCATGAAACTTGGTGGGTACGTCACCATCAGCCAGGTAGTTCTGTTCTGGCAAGAAGAAGTTTATGTTCGTTAAGTCATCTGACCCCGACCCCTCCCAGGGGTCATCTGAGGTCAAATTACTAAAAACTGCCGTGTGAAGCCGTCGTAGGTCGTATGGGGGCCCAAACTTGGTGGGTGGGTGTAGTTCTGTCCTGGCAAGAAGAAGTTTATGTTTGCTAAGTCCTCTGACCCCGGTGCCCCCTCCCAGGGGTCATCTGAGGTCAAATTACTAAAAACTGCGTATGGGCATGAAACTTTGTGGGTACAGACAACGTTTGGAGCCAAAATTTTGGAAGGTCATTTAGGGGTCATCTTAGGTCACCCACGGGTCATCTGAGGTCAAATTAGTAAAAACTGTCATGGGCATGAAACTTGTCAGGAACAGTCCACATTTAGAGCCAAATTTTTGGAAGGTCATTTTGGGGTCACCAGGGGTCATCTGAGGTCAAATTAGTTAAAACTGTCATATGGGCACGAAACTTGGTGGGTACGTCACCATCAGCCAGGTAATGGCGCCCAGCCGAGAACCGCCAAATATGGGTAACCGCCTAGGCGCCTAGCATTTATTTATCCCCTTCGGACACGAAAGAAGATGGCTCGATCAAAAAAATATTTTTTATGCTTATTATAATTATTTTGGATAGTAATTTGTGAAAAATTTTAAAAAAAATTACCTCATCAATTAAATGCAAATTAGGGCATATGTACAATTGTACACATTGTGACTTAAGTGACAACGTTTACAATGATTTTTTGGATACAATTGTACACATTATGACTAACTAATGGCAGTAAAACTTGGTGGAAGCAACAAACTTTAACCCTTTGTTTCTTTTTTCTGTTGTCTTCATACGTCCGTATCTGTAGGCTCTTAACTGTCATTAATTTGGTATGAAATGCTAATAAATAGTTCTTGTCTTTGGAGAGACCGAGAAAGACATCACACTTAATAAACTTGATTTCTGAGACTTAATTTTGTTACTCCACCCAACACGATCCATTTTCAGGCACATCACCGACCAGTTACTCCTAACTACCTCTGTAATAATAGGCCAACAGAGTGGTTTTGCCAAAAGTGCTGTAGTGGCTGATGCCCTCTTAGATTATGAAAAGTGACAATCAGTTAGGCGAGGGCGCTCTACACTGGAGGATAGCATATATGCACCATGTGCACATGTGCACAATTGTGTTTGAATACACAATTGTGCACATGGTGTTTGTTTGCAGTAATAGGCTTCCCTTGGTATACAGGGATCAATAGAAGTCCATGTGTACAATTGTACACTCTATGTACGAAGGGGATAATATTGAATTGTGGGATAAATTGTGGGATAGGCTTTTACGACGGGAATTCAATTAGTGGGTTTTTAGCGGGTTCGCCGTCGGACAAGTTTAGAACTGTCAAGCTTTCGTCAGGAGTAGCTCTGACTTCTTCAGGACAAAGTACCTAAAAATGAGACATGTAGACCGCCCTTGTCTACTGATGACTCTGAAAAGAGTCGTTCACTGAAGACTGCCCACTCTATGTACGAAGGGGATAATATTGAATTGTGGGATAAATTGTGGGATAGGCTTTTACGACGGGAATTCAATTAGTGGGTTTTTAGCGGGTTCGCAGTCGGACAAGTTTAGAACTGTCAAGCTTTCGTCAGGAGTAGCTCTGACTTCTTCAGGACAAAGTACCTAAAAATGAGACATGTAGACCGCCCCTTGTCTACTGATGACTCTGAAAAGAGTCGTTCACTGAAGACTGCCCCTTGTCAACAGAAAACAAGCAGATCTCGCCTATCTGCTAATAAAGATTGAGGGTAATATTGGATGGCTTTATTTGGTTGTATTAGAATATACTGCACGCGCCATGAATGATATTCAACAAGCCGGTACAGCAAGTTGAATATCATTCATGGCAAGTGCAGTATATTCTCATACAACCCGAAATAAAGCCATCCAATAATATTATATTACTAGGCGGTTACCCGTATTTGGCGGTTCTCGGCTGTCGCGATTACCTGGCTGATGGTGACTGTACCCACCAAGTTTTATGCGCATAGGACATTTTTACTAATTTGACCTCAGATGACCCCTTGTGACCTCGAAATGACCTTCCAAAATTTGGCTCTAAATGTTGACTATACCCACCACGTTTCATGCCCATACAACAGTTTTTAGTAATTTGACCTTGGATGACCCCAAAATGACCGTCCAAAAATTTGACTCTAAAAGTTGAGAGTACCCAGCAAGTTTCATGCCCATACAACATTTTTTACTATTTTGACATCAGGTGACCCCGGATGACCCCAAAATGACCGTCCAAAAATTTGACTCTAAATGTTGACTGTACCCACCAAGTTTCATGCCCATACGACAGTTTTTACTAATTTGACCTCAGATGACCCCTGGGTGACCTTGACCCACTAACCAATACAAACTTGTTCCGTCTTAAGTCAAGATGCACCTACCCACCAAGTTGCATGCCCATATGACAGTTTTACTAATTTGACCCCTAGATGACCTCTGGTGACCTTGACCCACTAACCAATACAAACTTGTTCTGTCCTGGGTCAAGACGCACCCACCCGTCAAGTTTGAGGAATGTGCGACCCCCAGTCTCTGAGAAAAACAGTTTTTACTAATTTGACCCCTGGATGACCTTGGGTGACCTTGACCCACTAACAAATACAAACTTGTTCTGTATGGGGTCAAGCTGCACCCACCCACCAAGTTTGAGGAACGTGCGACCCCTAGTCTCCGAGAAAATAGGCGGACAGACAGACAGACAGAGGCACAGACAGAGGCACAGACAGAGGCACAGAGTCACAGACTACCAGTATTATTATATAGACTAGGCGGTTACCCGTATTTGGCGGTTCTCGGCTGTCGCGATTACCTGGCTGATGGTGACTGTACTCGCCTTTACTAATTTGACCTCAGATGACCCCTTGTGACCTCGAAATGACCTTCCAAAATTTGGCTCAAAATGTTGACTGTGCCCACCACGTTTCATGCCCATATGACAGTTTTTAGTAATTTGACCTTCGATGACCCCAAAATGACCTTCCAAAATTTGACTCTAAAAGGTGACTGTACCCACCAATTTTCATCCGCATACGACATTTTTACTAATTTGACCTCAGATGACCCCTGGGTGACCCCGGATGACTCCAAAATGACCTTTCAAAAATTTGACAATAAAAGTTGACTGTGACCCACCAAGTTTCATGCCCATACGATAGTTTTTACTAATTTGACCTCAGATGACCCCTGGATGACCTCGGGTGATCTTGGCCCACTAACTGAAACAAACTTGTTCTGTCTGAGGTCCAGATGCACACACCAACCAAGTTTGAGGAACGTGCGACCCCTAGTCTCCGGAAAAATAGGCGGAAAACAGTTTTTACTAATTTGACCTCAGATGACCCCTGGGTGACAATACAAACTTGTTCTGTCTTAGGTCAAGATGCACCTACCCACCAAGTTTCATGCCCATATGACAGTTTTTACTAATTTGACCCCTAGATGACCTCTGGTGACCTTGACCCACTAACCAATACAAACTTGTTCTGTCCCGGGTCAAGACACACCCACCCGTCAAGTTTGAGGAACGTGCGACCCCCAGTCTCAGAGAAAAACAGTTTTTACTAATTTGACCCCTGGATGACCTTGGGTGACCTTGACCCACTAACCAATATAAACTTGTTCTTCCTCATACCAAGCTGCACCCACCCACCAAGTTTTATGCCCATAGGACAGTTTTTACTAATTTGACCTCGGATGACCCCTTGTAACCTCGAAATGACCTTCAAAAATTTGGCTCTAAATGTTGACTGTACCCACCACGTTTCATGCCCATACGACAGTTTTTAGTAATTTGACCTTGGATGACCCCAAAATGACCGTCCAAAAATTTTACTCTAAAAGTTAACTGTACCCACCAAGTTTCATGCCCAGACGACATTTTTTACTAATTTGACCTCAGATGACCCCTGGGTGACCCCGGATGACCCCAAAATGACCGTCCAAAAATTTGACTCTAAAAGTTGACTGTACCCACCAAGTTTCATGCCCATACGACAGTTTTTACTAATTTGACCTCAGATGACCCCTGGATGACCTCCGGTGATCTTGGCCCACTAACCGAAAACAAACTTGTTCTGTCTGAGGTCCAGATGCACCCACCCACCAAGTTTGAGGAACGTCGACCCCTAGTCTCCGAGAAAATAGGCGGAAAACAGTTTTTACTAATTTGACCTCAGATGACCCCTGGGTGACCTTGACCCACGAACCAATACAAACTTGTTCCGTCTTAGGTCAAGATGCACCTACCCACCAAGTTGCATGCCCATATGACAGTTTTACTAATTTGACCCCTAGATGACCTCTGGTGACATTGACCCACTAACCAATACAAACTTGTTCTGTCCCGGGTCAAGACGCACCCACCTGTCAAGTTTGAGGAACGTGCGACCCCCAGTGTCTGAGAAAAACAGTTTTTACTAATTTGACCCCTGGATGACCTTGGGTGACCTTGACCCACTAACCAATACAAACTTGTTCTGTATGGGGTCAAGCTGCACCCACCCACCAAGTTTGAGGAACGTGCGACCCCTAGTCTCCGCGAAAATAGGCGGACAGACAGACAGACACACAGAAACACAGACGATGCGTATTATTATATAGACTACGCGGTTACCCGTATTTGGCGGTTCTCGGCTGTCGCGATTACCTGGCTGATGGTGACTGTACTCACCAAGTTTTATGCCCACAGTTTTTACTAATTTGACCTCAGATGACCCCTTGTGACCTCGAAATGACCTTCCAAAATTTGGCTCTAAATGTTGACTGTACCCACCACGTTTCATGCCCATACGACAGTTTTTACCAATTTGACCTCAGATGACCCCTGGATGACCTCGGTGATCTTGGCCCACTTACCGAAACACACGTGTTCTGTCCAAGGTCCAGATGCACCCACCCACCAAGTTTGAGGAACGTGCGACCCCTAGTCTCCGAGAAAATAGGCGGAAAACAGTTTTTACTAATTTGACCTCAGATGACGCCTGGGTGACCTTGACCCACTAACCAATACAAACTTGTCTTAGGTCAAGATGCACCTACCCACCAAGTTGCATGCCCATGTTTTTACTAATTTGACCCCTAGATGACCTCTGGTGACCTTGACCCACTAACCAATACAAACTTGTTCTGTCCCAGGTCAAGACGCACCCACCCGTCAAGTTTGAGGAACGTGCGACCCCCAGTCTCTGAGAAAAACAGTTTTTACTGATTTGACCCCTGGATGACCTCGGGTGACCTTGACCCACTAACCAATACAAACTTGTTCTGTCTGGGGTCAAGCTGCACCCACCCACCAAGTTTGAGGAACATGCGACCCCTAGTCTCCGAGAAAATAGGCGGACAGACAGACAGACAGACAGACAGAGTCACAGACAACCAGTATTATTATATAGACTAGGCGGTTACCCGTATTTGGCGGTTCTCGGCTGTCGCGATTACCTGGCTGATGGTGACTGTACTCACTAAGTTTTATGCCATAGGACAGTTTTTACTAATTTGACCTCAGATGACCTCCTGTGACCTCAAAATGACCTTCCAAAATTTGGCTCTAAATGTTGACTGTACCCACCACGTTTCACGCCCATATGACAGTTTTTAGTACTTTGACCTTGGATGACCCCAAAATGACCTTCCAAAAATTTGACTCTAAAAATTGACTGTACCCACCAAGTTTCATGCGCATACGACATTTTTACTAATTTGACCTCAGATGACCCCTGGGTGACCCCAAAATGACCTTCCAAAAATTTGACTATAGAAGTTGACTGTACCCACCAAGTTTCATGCCCATACAATAATTTTTACTAATTTGACCTCAGATGACCCCTGGATGACCTCGGGTGATCTTGGCCCACTAACTGAAACAAACTGTCTGAGGTCCAGATGCACCCACCCACCAAGTTTGAGGAACGTGCGACCCCTAGTCTCCGAGAAAATAGGCGGAAAACAGTTTTTACTAATTTGACCTCAGATGACCCCTGGGTGACCTTGACCCACTAATCAATACAAACTTGTTCTGTCCTAGGTCAAGATGCACCTACCCACCAAGTTTCATGCCCATATGACAGTTTATACTAATTTGACCCCTAGATGACCTCTGGTGACCTTGACCCACTAACCAATACAAACTCGCTCTGTCCCGGGTCAAGACGCACCCACCCGTCAAGTTTGAGGAACGTGCGACCCCCAGCCCCCGAGAAAAACAGTTTTTACTAATTTGACCCCTGGATGACCTTGGGTGACCTTGACCCACTAACCAATATAAACTCGTTCTTCCTCATACCAAGCTGCACCCACCCACCAAGTTTGAGGAACGCGCGACCCCCAGTCTCCGAGAAAAGAGGCGGACAGACAAACAGACACACAAAGACACAAACAAACAGATTCTGGTGAATTATAGTAGGACTAGGCGGTTCTCGACTGTCGCGATTACCTGGCTGATGGTGACTGTACTCACCAAGTTTTATGCCCATAGGACAGTTTTTACTAATTTGACCTCAGATGACCCCTTGTGACCTCAAAATGACCTTCCAAAATTTGGCTCTAAATGTTGACTGTACCCACCACGTTTCATGCCCATATGACAGTTTTTAGTAATTTGACCTTGGATGACCCCAAAATGACCTTCCAAAAATTTGACTCTACCCACCAAGTTTCATGCGCACACGACATTTTTTACTAATTTGACCTCAGATGACCCCTGGGTGACCCCGGATGACCCCAAAATGACGTTCCAAAAATGTGACTATAAAAGTTGACTGTACCCACCAAGTTTCATGCCCATACGATAGTTTTTACTAATTTGACCTCAAATGACCCCTGGATGACCTCGGGTGATCTTCGCCCACTAACTGAAACAAACTTGTTCTGTCTGAGGTCCAGATGCACCCACCCACCAAGTTTGAGGAACGTGCGACCCTAGTCTCTAAGAAAATAGGCGGAAAACAGTTTTTACTAATTTGACCTCAGATGACCCCTGTGTGACCTTGACCCACTAATCAATACAAACTTGTTCTGTCTTAGGTCAAGATGCACCTACCCACCAAGTTCCATGCCCATATGACAGTTTTTACTAATTTGACCCCTAGATGACCTCTGGTGACCTTGACCCACTAACCAATACAAACTTGTTCTGTCCCGGGTCAAGACGCACCCACCCGTCAAGTTTGAGGAACATGCGATCCCCAGTCTCAGAGAAAAACAGTTTTTACTAATTTGACCCCTGGATGACCTTGGGTGACCTTGACCCACTAACCAATATAAACTCTTTCTTCCTCATACCAAGCTGCACCCACCCACCAAGTTTGAGGAACGCGCGACTCCCAGTCGCCGAGAAAAGAGGCGGACAGACAAACAGACACACAAACAAACAGAGTCTGGTGAATTATAGTAAGACTAGGCGGTTACCCGTATTTGGCGGTTCTCGGCTGTCGCGATTACCTGGCTGACGGTGACTGTATTCACCAAGTTTTATGCCCATAGGACAGTTTGTACTAATTTGACCCCAGATGACCCCTTGTGACCTCGAAATGACCATCCAAAATTTGGCTCTAAATGTTGACTGTACCCAGCACGTTTCATGCCCATATGACAGTTTATAGTAATTTGACCTTCGATGACCCCAAAATGACCTTCCAAAAATTTGACTCTAAAAGGTGACTGTACCCACCAAGTTTCATGCGCATACGACATTTTTTACTAATTTGACCTCAGATGACCCCTGGGTGACCCCGGATGACCCCAAAATGACCTTCCAAAAATTTGACTATAAAAGTTGACTGTACCCACCAAGTTTCATGCCCATACAATAGTTTTTACTAATTTGACCTCAGATGACCCCTGGATGACCTCAGGTGATCTGTTCTGTCTGAGGTCCAGATGCACCCACCCACCAAGTTTGAGAACGTGCAACTCCTAGTCTCCGAGAAAATAGGCGGAAAACAGTTTTTACTAATTTGACCTCGGATGACCCCTGGGTGACCTTGACCCACTAATCAATACAAACTTGTTCTGTCTTAGGTCAAGATGCACCTACCCACCAAGTTTCATGCCCATATGACAGTTTTTACTAATTTGACCCCTAGATGACCTCTGGTGACCTTGACCCACTAACCAATACAAACTTGTTCTGTCCCGGGTCAAGACGCACCCACCCGTCAAGTTAGAGGAACGTGCGACCCCAGTCTCCGAGAAAAACAGTTTTACTAATTTGACCCCTGTATGACCTTGGGTGACCTTGACCCACTAACCAATACAAACTCGTTCTTCCTCATACCAAGCTGCACCCACCCACCAAGTTTGAGGAACGTGCGACCCCCAGTCTCAGAGAAAAGAGGCGGACAGACAAACACACAAACAAACAGATTCTGGTGAATTATAGTAAGACTAGGCGGTTACCCGTATTTGGCGGTTCTCGGCTGTCGCGATTACCTGGCTGATGCTGACTGTACTCACCAAGTTTCATGCCCATACAACATTTTTTACTAATTTGACCTCAGATGACCCCTGGGTGACCCCAAAATGACCGTCCAAACATTAGGCTCTAAATGTTGACTGTACCCACCAAGTTTCAGCCCATACGACAGTTTTTACTAATTTGACCTCACATGACCTCGGGTGATCTTGGCCCACTAACCGAAACAAACTTGTTCTGTCTGAGGTCCAGATGCACCCACCCACCAAGTTTGAGGAACGTGGAAAACAGTTTTTACTAATTTGACCTCAGATGACCCCTGGGTGACCTTGACCCACTAACCAATACAAACTTGTTCCGTCTTAGGTCAAGATCCACCTACCCACCAAGTTGCATGCCCATATGACAGTTTTTACTAATTTGACCCCTAGATGACCTCTGGTGATCTTGACCCACTAACCAATACAAACTTGTTCTGTCCCGGGTCAAGACGCACCCACCCGTCAAGTTTGAGGAACGTGCGACCCCCAGTTTCTGAGAAAAACAGTTTTTACTAATTTGACCCCTGGGTGACCTTGACCCACTAACCAATACAAACTTGTTCCGTCTTAGGTCAAGATCCACCTACCAACCAAGTTGCATGCCCATATGACAGTTTTTACTAATTTGACCCCTAGATGACCTCTGGTGACCTTGACCCACTATCCAATACAAACTTGTTCTGTCCCGGGTCAAGATGCACCCACCGTCAAGTTTGAGGAAGCGTATGCGACCCCAGTTTCTGAGAAAAACAGTTTTTACTAATTTGACCCCTGGATGACCTTGGGTGACCTTGACCCACTAACCAATACAAACTTGTTCTGTATGGGGTCAAGCTGCACCCACCCACCAAGTTTGAGGAACGTGCGACCCCTAGTCTCCGAGAAAATAGGCGGACAGACACACAGACACACAGATACACAGACAGATAGACAGATAGACGATGCCTATTATTATATAGACTAGGCGGTTACCTGTATTTGGCGGTTCTCGGCTGTCGCGCTTACCTGGCTGATGGTGACTGTACTCACCAAGTTTTATGCCCATAGGACAGTTTTTACTAATTTGACCTTGGATGACCCCAAAATGACCTCCCAAAATTTGACTCTAAAAGGTGACTGTACACACCAAGTTTCATGCGCATACGACATTTTTACTAACTTGACCTCAGATGACCCCTGGATGACCCCAAAATGACCTTCCAAAAATTTGACTATAAAAGTTTACTGTACCCACCAAGTTTCATGCCCATACGATAGTTTCTACTAATTTGACCTCAGATGACCCCTGGGTGACCTTGACCCACTAATCAATACAAACTTGTTTTGTCCTAGGTCAAGATGCACCTACCCACCAAGTTTCATGCCCATATGACAGTTTTTACTAATTTGACCCCTAGATGACCTCTGGTGACCTTGACCCACTAACCAATACAAACTCATTCTGTCCCGGGTCAAGACGCACCCACCCGTCAAGTTTGAGGAACGTGCGACCCCCAGCCCCCGAGAAAAACAGTTTTTACTAATTTGACCCCTGGATGACCTTGGGTGACCTTGACCCACTAACCAATATAAACTCGTTCTTCCTCATACCAAGCTGCACCCACCCACCAAGTTTGAGGAACGCGCGACCCCCGGTCTCCGAGAAAAGAGGCGGACAGACAAACAGACACACAAACACACAAATCTGCTTCTCCGAGAAAAGAGGCGGACAGACAAACAGACACACAAATCTGGTGAATTATAGTAAGATTATCTATCTATCTATATAATAATACGCATCGTCTATCTGTCTGTTTATCCGTCTGTCTATCTGTGTGTCTGTCCGCCTATTTCCTCGGAGACTAGGGGTCGCACGTTCCTCAAACTTGGTGGGTGGGTGCAGCTTGACCCCATACAGATCAAGTTTGTGTTGGTTAGTGGGTCAAGGTCACCCAAGGTCATCCAGGGGTCAAATTAGTAAAAACTGTTTTTCTCGGAGACTGGGGGTCGCACGTTCCTCAAACTTGACGGGTGGGTGCGTCTGGACCTGGGACAGAACAAGTTTGTATTGGTTAGTGGGTCAAGGTCACCAGAGGTCATCTAGGGGTCAAATTAGTAAAAACTGTCATATGGGCATGCAACTTGGTGGGTAGGTGCATCTTGACTTAAGACAGAACAAATTTGTATTGGTTAGTGGGTCAAGGTCACCCAGGGGTCATCTGAGGTCAAATTAGTAAAAACTGTTGTATGGGCATGAAACTTGGTAGGTACAGTCAACTTTTTAGAGTCAAATTTTTGGACGGTCATTTTGGGGTCATCCAAGGTCAAATTCCTAAAAACTGTCATATGGGCATGAAACGTGGTGGGTACAGTCAACATTTAGAGCCAAATTTTGGAAGGTCATTTCGAGGTCACAAGGGGTCATCTGAGGTCAAATTAGTAAGAACTGTCC